>NW_018408516.1:103362-309470 GCF_002113885.1 Mizuhopecten yessoensis
TTTGTGAGTTTGTCCCCTAGTCTCAGGTGAAGATACACTCACCCTAGTATCAGGTTTGTGAGAATGTTTCCCTGGTATCAGTTTTGTGAGTTTGTCCCCTAGTCTCAGGTTAAGAGATACCTACCCTAGTATCAGGTTTGTGAGATTTTCCCCTAGTATCAGGTTTGTGAGATTGTTTCCCCAGTCTCAGATGAAGAGATACTTACCCTGGTATCAGGTTTGTGAGATTGTTTCCCTGGTCTCAGGTGAAGAGATACCTACCCTAGTACCAGGTTTGTGAGATTTCCCGCTAGTATCAGGTTTGTGAGATTTCCCCCTAATATCAGGTTTGTGAGATTGTTTCCCTGGTCTCAGGTGAAGAGATACTTACCCTAATATCAGGTTTGTGAAAGAGTTTCCCTCCCTGGTATCAGGTTAAGAGTTACTTACCCTAGTATCAGGTTTGCGGAGTACATCACCAATGCCACCTCCATTTCTCAGCCCCTCATTAAGAGTTGTGAGAATACACATGATAAGGGAGTCACACACACGCTGCTTGTCCCTGGGTTCCTCCTCAGTCACCTCTGTTAATCATAACATCCATATATGTTCATAATCTTATTTAACGTATTGTGGCACCTTTTTCATTTCACAATGTCCAAATATGATCAAAATGTAAATAAGATATTGCTACAAATATGACTGGAGCACTTAACTACCAGAAAAACATGAATACTGAACATTCGGGTTACAGAGCTCAACTTTTCCAGCCAAGTTCTATATGGTTCTCCACATGCAAAGTTACAAAAAATCTACATTTTATTATGAACAGGTAGATTTCTTGTGTCATCTTATAATTGAATTTACAGTTACTGGTTAAATGGGATCCTTTGTTTGTAAATGTTGCGTTTTTTACATTACCTAGAGTGGGATTCAGGTATTGTGATACTTTATCAGATATACTGCAGTTTCCATGAGCTTCACAAGTATCATTCACTGTACTATTTGTATCAGTCAAATCTGAAATGTACATCATCACAGTTCATAATGGTAAAATATTCAAATTAATAAAGAAAAACATGAATATCAGGTTATTTATAGGCATTTATATCTAAAGGGATGCATTAGGCAAACCACTGTATAAGGTATATAGATTGAATTACATCCAAGTAATTAATAGATGACTGATCTGCCTTAAAAATGCAGAAGCATCGAGCAAATCAGAATCATTTATGATAAAACAGTTGTCATTCTCAGTCCCAATATTTCGCCCTCCTGGCCTTTTTTAAGGGCAAAAGTCAACTATGAATTTCAGATACGCTCATCCTGCTTTGGAGGAGGAGGGGGAGACCCAAAGAGGAGGCTGATATACTGGAACTGCATGAGTAACAATGGTTTCATCATTTATCTTTTCCCACTATGGGAATCGGCCTATTACTTAATTATTAAATAATTTAGTTGATAATTTTATTTATATTTCACATTTAAGAGATGATTTCATCAGCAACTTCCCTGAAAAAGCAATTCTATCAAATTATATTTAAACTCCGTTTATATCAAAACATTGGACACTTAGTGTCAAGTCAAACCCATGCTTTCAGTACTTAGTGTCAAGTCAAACCCATGCTTTCAGTACACAGGAGTTCAGCGCTCATAAATGCTGAAGATCTCGGGGTCAAAAAACAATGCAAAAGTGTAATTTTTCGTGATCTTTTTAATCACAATAAAATTCCTCCATAAAAACCTACTTATGATTGGTGGTGTCTCTATCCTCTCCACTTCCATGAGGAAGTCGTCCTTGAAGAAGATAAATCCAATAATGGAGAAGAGGTAGATGAGAATGACAGCGAGGACGGCAGTGAGGACAATGGAGCGACCATTCCTTGTCACAGACTTAATCACGTTCAGCAGGGTCTCCTCTCTGTACACCAGATCCAGCAACTACAGCAGAAATACTTATCACATTACTGCATACAATCTCATAATTCCATTGGTTCAAGCATGCCACATGCTGACAAGACAAATAATGTATCTAGGGTACACACATTTCAGTACTCTTGTCATTTCAGTACAAAGATGTTTCAACATTTGCATAAGACAATTTGGTACTTCCAAATATTTGTTTATAATATTATTGGCACTAGGCCTAACCTTCAACTTTGGACTTTATTTGCTTTTCTATATCCTGTGTGTTGCTGATTTAATATAAAGGGTATGTTGGTGTGCTTGCCTCCTTGTGATAGCGCGGATCTGAAGCCGACTTATAGTGATACCTCACTGAAATACCATGCCGAAGGCACCATGCACAGCATTCTGCCCGGTCACATTATACTGACAACGGGTGAACCAGTTGTTGCAATTTCCCTAAATGCTAAACATAAAGCAGGGAATAGTAACTACTATTCACTCAGATGTCTTTGTTCAGCAAATACTTTGGTGTATATATGTGTGGCAGTGCTGTATTTTAGGTTATTTTGTAATAAGAGTTTAATTCAAATTATTAAACTATATAGTATTGTCTAAGTGAGAATGCTTAAGTTGTACGTATGTCTGACGTACTTAACTATTTTTATATACCGATTCTCGTACTCGTTCAACCGGTTTGTCTGGTCAACGTGTGTCTCAAGTGTTTGTTACCTGTGCTGTTTTGTTATGTAAATGTCTTGTCACGTGATCGCATGTCAGCTCGTGCACTTGTACGTCTTGTATCTTCACTCCCGCACTGGACAGAGACCGGACCAGACATAGAAACCTATACCGACATATATGATACCGACTGCGGTGAACAGAACTCTACTTATTTCAGAGTAAGTGTATGAAACATATTAGTATTGAGCTATTTGAAATACTATGTTTTAGAGTAACCTTTATGGAATTAGTATGTTTGCATTTGTTAAAATATTTGAAGAAGTTAAAATATCTTTCTTTGATAAACGTATTTTTGGGTGTGGTTTCCATTATCTTTTTATGGAAACTGTAATTCACTCTAAAGTATTTTAAAAGTAATTTGCTAAACATGTTTATTATATATTAAGTTTTGCTATTTTCCTTTTCAACAGAACCATAGACCTATTATGTAGGCAACGTATATTATACGTAGAGCTATCATCATTAGACCCCTGTCGGAGCGATAGGGTAGGTATTGTTAATATAAGGCACTATTTAATTATCTCGTAATTATCATAGTTCATGTGCAAAATTGGTAAATTCTATAATTTATCATGTACAAGTATTTCAAATGTATTGTATTAAATTCGTAATGTTAATTGCAACCGTTACGGGTATCGTGTATCTTTATGTAAAGCTAATTTTATGTCCATTTTATAATGTAGATTTTTTATGTATTGAATATGTGCTTATATGTTTTATTTGTGCTATTGTAGGGTCTTTCGACTCCAATAAAACGATTGAATAACTAGGAATTTGCTTCTTCGTGATTTGTAAGAATTTGTGTAGCACCTGAACCCGGCTACATATGTGATGTACGTAAAAGTGTGTTTGTCACTGGGGCACTCTAGGGTGAATCTAATGTGAGTTTAATATCAGAGTAGTCTGTCGAGAATATGTAAAAATAGAAAAGAACTTACCAAGAAGCTGTAGAAGAACTCGTGCACACACAGTCCCAGAACACATAATATGAGATATCCAACATTATACACAAACTGAAAATCTCTCAGCACCTGAGAGGGAGGCTTCGTAAAAGTTCCATTGTTTCCCATCAAACTTATCAAAAATATTCCTTTGTTTATCACCTGCAAGAGAAAACCATCAATGAGTCATTTATTTTTCTCCATTGTCTTTTTGACTGCATAAAAATCAATTTGTTTTAAATTGTATCACATTGTCTAACTAAATACATATCAAACTGAAAGATTGACACCATGCAACCCAAATACAGTAGATTTCTCTTAATATCACTTCCCATTTGTCAGAGAAAAACATGATATTAACAGAAACATGACATAAACAGAATATATATTTTCTGATGTTTTTCAGCCCTCAAAACCGGAAGTGAACTTAGTCAAATGCCTAAGTGATGAAGCTCTACGAAGAAGATTGATATTTTGTAACTTTAAACCTTGTTCTTTACCCTAGTTGAAATATAGATATAAGTAAATAAGTATAGAAATAAATATATTATTTGCATTTCATTTCAGTATGCATTTACATTTCATATAGTTAGTAGCAAAATGACGATCAGTACGATTGTAATTATGAATGTTTACTGCAGTAGCGATGTAGGCATACAAGTGTTTGGCTGGTATTCTGCATCAAATTCAATTTTAAACATGAGACTTGGTAAATATTTACCTATATCTTGATATATATACTGTTCTTTCGCTAGTAACATCTTTTTATAGGTTAATTTCCTTAGATATTTGCTGCAAGTGTGTAATCGAAGATAGTACACATGTTATAATTATGTTATTATATTAAAGTTTACAGATGTTAGACTGTCCTAGCTCCCCCAACCACAGGTGAATATCATGTTAACAAGTATGTAAGTCAACCTATTGTTTAACAGTCAGCCAGGTGTAACCTATTAATTGACAGTCAGCCAGGTGTAAAAAATACCCTGTTAGGCCAAGGCATTGTTTACATAATGTGTCCAGGGTGTGACAGAAGATCCCCAGGGCATTTATCATGAATCATTACACCATTTACCTGTATTTTTTTTGTGAAAGTGGCCAAAATAAAGTGATATTAAGAGAAATCGACATAAAATCAGGTGATAATAAAAGAATTGAATTGCATAGATTATATAGCAGGAAAAACGGTGCATCAAAAAAACATGATAATAACCGAAAAGTGACATTAACAGACGTGATATTTTTTCAGTATTATATTGTTTTATAATTTTTATAAATAAGTATTCATACCTTTTTATCAAATCATAAGTATTATAAAATGAAATTAAACAGAGAAGAGAGGGCATGAAAATCAATGTTTTTTATATTTTTTCTATCATAACATCACAATCAATTTGGATCAAATATATGCAAAGATCTTAACTCACATTTAAGGCACCTAAAAGCCACAAGGTGGGTTCCAGTCCAACAGAAAATATAAACCGGAGGATAATTGAGGCTATAAAAGTTCTGATAGCAGATGGATATACTCCAACACTGATCACTAATGCTAGGGATCCAAACATGGCCGTCCACACCAGGCCTGACAGACGAGGGTCTAGCTCTGTAAAGTACACATATCAATGTTTATCATACAGATGAAATAATAATATCTATTACATAATAATATTGAACTACTCATGACTTCAAATATTTCAAGTTTTGGCAACCTCGTTTCCACCTAAGGTAACCTCTAGTCAGATTTCAAATCCAAACATACTCTAAACTAAACTACCAAAGTAACTGTTTTCCACCTAGTGGTCTTTGAACTAGATTGTTTTGCATCTCTTCTACATTTCTTACATTTGGAATTTAACAAAAGCTGGTAATTTAGATATATCTGCTCTTACATGATATTTTTCTCTCAAACATTCTTGACAAACACGCCTTCGTTAATTTCCTACGTTAACTTATCTGAACTAATTGGCTGAAGTTACTTTAGTACTGTAATCTGTACAACTGAGTGTAATGATAAATTGTCCAATGTGATAATTACTGGTGATCTATAGAATAGAGTGTAATTATGATGTACACCATAGTACCGTAAACACTACAATGTGGTAATTACTGGTGATCTATAGAATATAGTGTAATTATGATGTACACCATAGCACCGTAAACACTACAATGTGGTAATTACTGGTGATCTATAGAATATAGTGTAATTATGGTGTACACCATAGCACCGTAAACACTACAATGTGGAAATTACTGGTGATCTATAGAATAGAGTGTAATCATGATGCACAACATAGCACTGTTAACACTACAATGTGGTAATTACTGGTGATCTATCGAATAGAGTGTAATCATGATGTACACCATAGCACCGTAAACACTACAATGTGGTAGTTACTGGTGATCTATAGAATAGAGTGTAATCATGATGTACAACATAGCACTGTTAACACTACAATGTGGTAATTACTGGTGATCTATAGAATAGAGCGTAATCATGATGTACACCATTGTACCGTAAACACTACAATGTGGGAATTACTAGTGATCTATAGAATAGAGTGTAATTATGATGCACACTATAGAACCGTAAACACTACAATGTGGTAATTTCTGGTGATCTATAGAATAGAGCGTAATCATGATGTACACCATTGTACCGTAAACACTACAATGTTGTAATTACTAGTGATCTATAGAATAGAGGGTAATTATGATGTACACCATAGCACCGTAAACACTACAATGTGGCAATTTCTGGTGATCTATAGAATAGAGCGTAATCATGATGTACACCATTGTACCGTAAACACTACAATGTTGTAATTACTAGTGATCTATAGAATAGAGTGTAATAATGATGTACACCATAGTACCGTAAACGCTACAATGTGGTAGTTACTGGCGATCTATAGAATAGAGTGTAATCATTATGTACACCATAGTACCGTAACCACTACGATGTGGTAATTACAGGTGATCTACAGAATAGAGTGTAATCATGATGTACACCATAGAACCGTCAACACTACAATGTGGTAGTCACTGGTGATCTACAGAATAGAGTGGAATCATGATGTACACTATAGTACCATAAACACTACAATGTGGTAATTACTGGTGATCTATAGAATAGTGTGTAATCAAGTACCGTAAACACTACAATGTGGTAATTACTGGTGATCTATAGAATAGAGTGTAATCATGATGTACACCATAGTACCATAAACACTACAAATGATAAAGTTGTGTGTGTTACCATCACGTTCATCACTGAAGGGGTAGAAACAGGCCACTAGGAAGTTGATGAGGACGGCAAAGTTAAAGGTAATGCTGCTCCATAGGGACATGTGACTGCTGAACCAGGACAGGTACGGGTTGGCTGGAACAATCGTAACATTATATATAATACAGCAGACACCAGGACAGGTACGGGTTGGCTGGAACAATCGTAACATTATATATAATACAGCAGACACCAGGACAGGTACGGGTTGGCTGGAACAATCGTAACATTATATATAATACAGCAGACACCAGGACAGGTACGGGTTGGCTGGAACAATCGTAACATTATATATAATACAGCAGACACCAGGACAGGTACGGGTTGGCTGGAACAATCGTAACATTATATATAATACAGCAGACACCAGGACAGGTACGGGTTGGCTGGAACAATCGTAACATTATATATAATACAGCAGACACCAGGACAGGTACGGGTTGGCTGGAACAATCGTAACATTATATATAATACAGCAGACACCAGGACAGGTACGGGTTGGCTGGAACAATCGTAACATTATATATAATACAGCAGACACCAGGACAGGTACGGGTTGGCTGGAACAATCGTAACATTATATATAATACAGCAGACACCAGGACAGGTACGGGTTGGCTGGAACAATCGTAACATTATATATAATACAGCAGACACCAGGACAGGTACGGGTTGGCTGGAACAATCGTAACATTATATATAATACAGCAGACACCNAGGGATCACAACAATTTTAAAGTTATGGCCCAGGGACTATGTCTCCAAGGGCGGGGCCAGACCCTAGTGCCATCCTGGAATCAAATGAGCAATCTTCTCTTTATACTCAGCAATTATATACCATGGTTATATGGTGGGGATCTCAACTATTTCCAAGTATTACACTTTTTTGGCCCGACCCCTTACACCGGGGGGTCAGCCCCACCATTTGTACAATTTTGAATCCCTGCCTCCCATGAATGTTTCCACCCAAATATGATCAATATCCATGGCATAGTTCTACAGAAGAAGTCACTTAAAGCAATATAGTCAAATAACCCTTTTTGGCCCCGCCCCTCAGCCCCCTGGGTGGTCAGCCCAATTATTTGTACGATTTTGAATCTCTACCACCTAGGGATGCTTCCAGTCAAATATGGTCGATATCCATCTCTTAGTTCCAGAGAAGAAGTCGCTTAAAGAAGTATAGCCAAATTGCACCCTTTTTGCCCCGCCCTTCAGCCCCCTGGGGGGTCAGCCCCATCATTTGTACAATTTTGAATCCCCACCACCTAGGGATGCTTCCAGTCAAATATGGTTGATATCCACTTTTCAGTTCCAGAGAAGAAGTCGCTTAAACCAGTATAGCCAAATTGCCCCCTTTTTGCCCCGCCCCTCAGCCCCCTGGGGGGGCAGCCCCATCATTTGAACAATTTTGAATCCCCACCTCCTAGGGATGCTTCCAGTCAAATATGGTTGATATCCATTTTTAAGTTCTAGAGAAGAAGTCGCTTATAGCAGTATAGCCAAATTGACCCCTTTTGGCCCTGCCCCTCAGCCCCATGGGGGGTCAGCCCCATCAATTGTACAATTTTGAATCCCCACCACGTAGGGATGCTTCCAGTCAAATTTAGTTAAATTCCAATCAGTGGTTAAGAAGAAGAAGTCGTTTAAAAGAAATTGTTGACGGACGGACGGACGGACTGACGGATGACGGATGGAAGCAACGGTATGGCATAAGCTCACCTTGGTCCTTCGGACCAGGTGAGCTAAAAATACAGCAGAAACCAGAACAGGTACAGGTTGGCAGGAATAATCGTAAAATTATATATAATACAGCAGAAACAAGGACAGGTACGGGATGGCTTGAATAATTGTCAGAATTATATATAATACAGCAGAAACCATGACAGGTATGGGTTGGCAATTATAATTATCAGAATTACATAATTTTCTTATATCAACAGGTGTTCAAAGTGTTTAAATATTAAAACAATTCCTAACTGATACCACGTTTAAAACCATCCAATAACAGGATTATGAAAAGTTTCTTGTTACACAACCAATGCACTTTGTCACTTTTATCAGACAAATGACCAGTGAAACATATATATGCACACAAAGGTGTAAAATGTGTACGAGTTGAATTGTCCGCAAATCGATGTCGATTCAGCTATACTGTAAGTGTATGTACAATAGTTGTTATATATGTACCGAAATGACTTGATCCAGCTACGCTTTGTTTAATACTTGGTCAAAGATGTGTGAGAGTCTATGAGCCCCCTCATCTCGATTTAGAATTGGCCCACTACGTGTATCCAGATGGCTTCCTTTATCTGCTGCTTGAACGGACTGCACTCTGTCTGATGAAGGTGACAGAGTACATACCGTACTATAAGTCGTCGAAACTACACATAGAAACACTTATTGATTGTGTAACAAAAAACTTTTCATTAACCATACTAACCAACCTGAAGAAAATGCTAAGAAACATGCAATAACAGGGTGTTCCCAGGAACACAAGATTCTACAAAGTGAAGAATTTTATATCTCTGTATTATGCTTAGAGCCTACAGGGTAAATTAAACATTATAATTACCACGGAGTTTTTTTTGCCATCTCATTTCAGCAAAGAGATCCTCATGCCTTTCGAAGAAATCAACAACCTTTGAACCCTGATCATCCATCTCTGCAGTGTTGTAGATACGTGTCTTGGTTTCCTCGGTGAGATACTCACAGATCTCAGGTATCGGGAACACAATCTGCTCCATCGTCCTGTTCTCACGCACAATCTACAAAAATACAACAACTTGAGCATAACTATTTGTCAGATAATTCATGTAAATTAGGATTTATTGCACATTGATTAATTATCCTGATTTAATTCTAGTTTAATAAAGGAAGTTACCAGATAACACAACAGAATTGAATGCCTCACCTCTATTTGTGCTGTGTGCTTTTCATAGAACTTGAGTGCTTGGTCTCCCCATAAGTCATCATCACTGGGCTTCAAAAGGTTGGCTAGCTCCTCTTTGTGTTGGGACAGCTACAACAAAGGAAGCTTATACTATCAACACCTATTTCTTTGGGTTAGGGGGTTTGTTTCTATGAACTTTAAGAATTACCACTAGCACCTGAAATGCTTAATAGAATTGTAATGTATAGCATGAATCCTGTCAATAAACAAGAAAATGGAAGTTCTCAACATAAATATATATCTCTTGGTTGATCGAGAATTAACTAATGCATTGGTTAACTTAAATACAACACTGTGAAAGATAGAGAACAAACAGAAACCTGGTAACCGTATCACAATACGTTAACTGTGTAGCTCAATATGTTACCTGTGTAGCTCAACATGTTACCTGAGTAGCTCATAATGCTATCTGTGTAGCTCAATATGTTACCTGTGTAGCTCAATACATTACCTGTATAGCTCAATGTGTTACCTGTGTAGCTCAATACATTACCTGTGTAGCTCAATACATTACCTGTGTAGCTCAATATGTTACCTGTGTAGCTTAATATGTTACCTGTGTAGCTCAATGTGTTTCCTGTGTAGCTCAATACATTACCTGTGTAGCTTAATATGTTACCTGTGTAGCTCAATATGTTTCCTGTGTAGCTCAATACATTACCTGTGTAGCTCAATACGTTACCTGTGTAGCTCGATATGTTACCTGTGTAGCTCAATACATTGCCTGTGTAGCTCAACATGTTACCTGTGTAGCCCAATATGTTACCTGTGTAGCTCTATATGTTACCTGTGTAGCTCAATATGTTACCTGTGTAGCTCAATACATTACCTGTGTAGCTCAACATGTTACCTGTGTAGCTCAACATGTTACCTGTGTAGCTCAATATGTTACCTGTGTAGCTCTATATGTTACCTGTGTAGCTCAATATGTTACCTGTGTAGCTCAATACATTACCTGTATAGCTCAATGTGTTACCTGTGTAGCTCAATACATTACCTGTGTAGCTCAATACATTACCTGTGTAGCTCAATATGTTACCTTTGTATCTTAATATGTTACCTGTGTAGCTCAATATGTTACCTGTGTATCTTAATATGTTACCTGTGTAGCTCAATATGTTACCTGTATAGCTCAATACATTACCTGTGTAGCTCAATATGTTACCTGTGTATCACAATGTGTTACCTGTGTAGCTCAATGTGTTACCTGTGTATCACTATGTGTTACCTGTGTATCACAATGTGTTACCTGTGTATCACAAAGTGTTACCTCTGTGGCTCAATGTGTTACCTGTGTAGCTCAATACATTACCTGTGTATCACAATGTGTTACCTGTGTAGCTCAATGTGTTACCTGTGTATCACTATGTGTTACCTGTGTATCACAATGCGTTACCTGTGTAGCTCAATGTGTTACCTGTGTAGCTCAATGTGTTATGTGTAGCTCTATATCCTCCCTGTGTATCACAATGCGTTACCTGTGTAGCTCAATATGTTACCTGTGTAGCTCAATGTGTTACCTGTGTAGCTAGGATGTAGATATTGTGGCCGACTGCTTTAGGAGAGGCCTCAACCCCACTGTCCTCCTCTTCCTCGTCATCATCATCTATAGTAGCCTCTTTATGGAATGCGTTCTTACAGTTCTCTACCTATGTACACAGTAGACATGTAGGAGTCATCAATCTATGTATACAGTAGACATGAGTATTACATCATACTCCCTATAGTTCTACACATCAGTATTTATCAATGGGCAGGGGAAAGGGGGAAACAGAAAAAATACAACGGGTTATATGGTGACTTTAAAACTAAATTATTCATGGGTAATCTGAAAGTACACACATAAAAAATTAAAACTCAGGTATTTTTGCTTGACAATATATAGGCTAATAAACGTAATTTCGAAATCATTTTTACATTTTCATAAAATCAAGCAAAAGTGAGCAAAATTGCAAAAAGTGAGCAAAATTGCAAAAAGTGAAATCAGTTTACACCGTGAAAAAGGGGAAGATTAAAGTGTAGCTACTGTAGGATGGCATGGTGCAAAAGTTCAAAATCCAAAGCCTTACTTAAAGCATTTCCCTAGCTTGCCATTAAACACACAAGGTGTGTGTGGACTTTCCACATCCTCAATTAAATGATTGTAAAATCAACAGAGATTGATGAAATAATTAAAAATTTTGATTCTACAGGTAAATCAACAAGTCAAAAAACTCTTTTTGATTTCAGTTAAATACAAAATCATTGAGGGCCTGTAAATCATTTCAATTCTTCCTCTGGTTAGCCCAGACTGAACACAGCAACGGCACACAGAATCTCTGTACAACATCTAACGATCTAAATCTGCTGGGACACTAAATTCTACTTGTGTAGAACAGCAATCATGTTCTTTAGCCAAACTTCTACACTACTACAAACTCGCAAGATCAGAAAGGATTCGTGGCACTGGTAGGCAAATTTTCAGAATCACATTTTGTATAACAGAATTTTCTTTACGATTTTCTATTTTTTTTAAATAAAAATTTCCAAGAATTGAATGAAATCAAACTGACAAATAATTTATTAAAATTTTTCAAATTTGCATTTTTTCCAGAAATCTAGGTCTAGGCCAGATAGACAGATTTTGTTACCAAAATGCATAGGTTTTGTGATAGCCATGGAGTTAGGATAATGTAGTACCTAAAATGGGGCATTACAATCCAATGTCAAACAAGTTCTTTGATGATGTCCATATAAGAAATATCATCTGTTGAATAATTATTCACTGTTTGCACAATATCTAACTTCATAAAAGATCATTTCAATGTAGCTTTATATACACATTGTTTTACTTGTTGTGGTGCATAAAGTATCATCTCAAAATGATGCCGAATTATTATATGAATATCTTATAAAACTAACATATATATGTTAACTTGTAAATCATCCAAATTTCAAAATCATTCTGAGTTTTATCAAAGTTCCCTACCTTGACATACATTCTGGACTTTCTTACATTTTTCCAAGTGTTTTTTTCATGGAATTATATTTGGTTCGGAGACTTCAGTATTTTAATGCTAGTTCTGATACATTATTGTGCTATCTAAGCAGATGAGGATGTATGTGACAGCCAACAAAAGATGACAACTGAAGCGTAAACGGGAGCATGGAAAGCAGCACATGAACACTAGATCATTCCCAGCTACAGAAAGTCAGAATAAAAACCAACCAACCCCCTAAAAAAATGAAAACAAAATCAAATCAGAATATGGCCATGCAAGTAACTAAGAATAATTTAATAAAGTAATAAAGTGTATCTCCCATTTAAAAAAATGTAAGAAATGTTCAACTATTTATCTGCTTGTCTTACCAGCCATACGACTCGGACCAGGCTAATAACAAGGTGAGAACAAAAGTTAAAGCTAATGAGCTTTGATAATCATAATAAATGTCATTTCACAATTTCTACTAGGGGAAAAATCCTGTTTAAATATCATAAATACTGAATAAAATGGGGTGTTTTTTTCGAAATTCAGAATGGGGGGTGATTTGTATAGGTTTAATTGTCAATGTTCTTTTCAAGTTTTTTTATTTACTACATAAATATACATATATATATATTTGATATGGTTTACACAATTTCTACTGGGGTAAAATATTACTTAAAAATATATCGTTGCATACAGAACAATATTTTCCCAAATTCAGATAGGTGGTAATAAATATGAAATATTAATTTATCTGTTATAGAGTAACTCATTTTATAAAGAGAACAAACATGAAAAAATATAAAAGAAAATATATGGAAATAAATAAATGTACACACTTTACATATTTTAAACATCAATTTTCTAAAAGCAACACTTTTTTTCTAAATTCAAAAAAAAAAGTACACAATCATTTTGCTAGTTTGTTTTTACACGACAATGCACCTGCTGCACAGTATCGGAAAGGAAAGTGTATAAATCACAGAAGGTCTCCTCTATATTTCATATACACAGTAGACATGCAAGTCACCACATGCGCAGTGGGATACAACACTTCAGTAAGGAGTTATCATAAAACCTTTTGTAAATCAATAATTCCTCTGTCTAAAGCCTGCTTAAAGACATGTCCCAAAGCTTCAACCTGTCAAGACAGTAATCAATCACACGGTCAAATCATGTGGTAACACGTCGGTCTAGCGTAACCTGATCGACGGCTGATGTGTTACCATAACGAGTAATACA
This sequence comes from Mizuhopecten yessoensis, assembly GCF_002113885.1. NCBI lineage: Eukaryota > Metazoa > Mollusca > Bivalvia > Pectinida > Pectinidae > Mizuhopecten > Mizuhopecten yessoensis. Next base: position 117,373 of record NW_018408516.1, read on the forward strand.
ACATTTAATAATAACATACATGTAACTATGTCTGTAACATGTGGGTCTAGCGTAACCTGATCGACGGCTGATGTGTTACCATGACAAGTAATACAACATTTAATAACAACGTACATGTAACAATGTTTGTAACATGTGGGTCTAGCGTAACCTGATCGACAGCTGATGTGTTACCATGACAAGTAATACAACATTTAATAACAACGTACATGTAACAATGTTTGTAACATGTGGGTCTAGCGTAACCTGATCGACGGCTGATGTGTTACCATGACAAGTAATACAACATTTAATAATAACGTACATGTAACAATGTTTGTAACATGTGGGTCTAGCGTAACCTGATCGACGGCTGATGTGTTACCATAACGAGTAAAACAACATTTAATAATAACGTACATGTAACTATGTTTGTAACATGTGGGTCTAGCGTAACCTGATTGATGGCTGATGTGTTACCATGACGAGTAATACAACATTTATTCATGATGTAACTATGTCAATACAACTCCAGCATCATCTCTAACATTGTAGCATTTCTAGCATGTTCTACATTCAATTTAGAGGTCAACTTAGATTCTGGCCCGAACATTGAAAATACTCAGAAACTGCCTCAAGCCAATTTAATCTTAAGCCTCCACTGTGAGATTATGTTAAGTGATGGTATTTAAGCTATAAACAAATGTCTGGCAATAATCCAAAACATGCCTATTGCTGTAATAGTAGAAATCCCAACAAATGCTACTATATTGTTTTGCAATAAGCCTACTCCTACTTTGTGTACCAGTTTATGCACTGGCTACCTATGCTTATTACAGGACAATAACAGTTAGCTCAAATTCACCCTTTCACCAACATGGACCATAATAGACTCATCCCAATAAATGCATGGTAGAGTCCACTTAAGTTACCTTCGGGTGAAAGGGTTAATTAAGACATTCCATATCAGTAATATTGGCTGTGAAATTTTAATACCATGAAATCAATTTGTTTTGTTTTCACGATATCAGAGATAAAAGTAACAGAAACCAATCTGGGGACATTGCATGACGAAGCAAGTGAAGGTAGGACCAACTTAACAATTGAGGTGAGAACTAAGGAAAACTGTGACCATCATGATGCACTAGGTCTTTCATCCTATCACATGCAGAGCTGACTGTGTAACCTTCACAACGTCTTCCTCATACTGCACACCTCTGTCCCACCACCTTACCACCTTACATTAGTCTCAACAGCTTTTATAGTTTGTAGAAAAATAAAGCAAGAATGGACGAACAGAGTCGTCTCCTGTGACCTTGGCAACACTTTTGATTATTAGTTTCTATGTATATTTCGTTAATTTTTAACAAGTATATCAAATATAAAGACTAAAGCAGTATTCAATATTTAACATTTGTCATCTGTATTCCGCGCATCAGCTGCTCAGTCAACATAGCACAGGGTATGCAGTAGGCGTTGTTCTTGATATTGTGAAGATTAAGTTGTTATGAATTGAGTATAAAGTGAATTTAGCATTATTTTGAAGCAAAATATAATAAACTAAAAATCAACAGATCAATAACTATTATCATATGAAAAGTTAAAACCTACATATGATAATCCATCTCATTTCATCTGATCTTTTTACTCATGTATAAAAAAAAAAAATCATGCCAACATTTTAATATTTTTTTTCCCACATTATTCTTTTTGTTAAATTAAATTTTAGCCATCTGCAGAGCATATGCACATATCTACTCCAAAATAAATCAGCAATTTAGTTATGCTGTGTGTGTATCATTTTTCCAACAGTATAAGAAGGAATACCATACTTTCTACATCATTAAGATGGAATGCTGTTTAAATGTGACTTAAATAAGCTCACACTGTTTATTAAACATTAAACCTTACCAGCTGTTTACAGTTCATATTGTACAGGATTCTCTCAGCGTTTTCACTATCATGGCGACTTTCCATAACCGCAAGCAGAAGTTTAGATGCATTATTCTGTAAGAAAACACAAGATGATTTTTTTAGTGCGGAATCTTTACTATCCATTTAGGTGCAACCTATATAATTTTCAAAAGGTTAACTCATAATTGATATGAAAAAATAGTTGAAATGGCCTCAATACATTCTAATATTTACACCTAATTTTATATTCAATTAAAATAAAATGGAGACCATGGAATGTCCTGTGATTAACAATCGATTCTATAGTATAGGGCAATTAATCAGCTAATTCCATATTGGCCCAGTTATTAGGCCAACGTCTGTCATATTGGCCCAAGGCCGCAGAAAAAGGCATAGTTGATGCGACATCTGGCTCGACTCTTGGGGTTAAACTAATACCTCCAGCCCCATAAAAGTAACCAAAATTCAAATGCAAAGTACATATTTCAAATGATGGTAATGTATAAAAGTTATAAACAAGTCTGTTCAAAGTGTTTGTAAGCAGCATTCATGACAAAGTATATGAGTAAAAGTAAACAAGACTTGGCTAAAGATTTCACAAAAGAGATCCCAGCGGTGGCAGCTTTCAATCAGAATGTTATACTGCCGAGTCTGACTGTGTGGTGGTATACCTTCAGCTCCAACACTAGATCCATGCGGTTCTTGCCCAGTGGGTTGATATCATTGAGAAGCAGGTCAATGATGATATCTATTCCGTTACTCTCATGCAAGGCTATGGCATTCTGAAAAAGTCAGAGAAACAGTGTATGGAATAATAGATTTTCTACTTCTTGATTTACAATCAAAATAGTGGAACTAGATTGCTAATAAAATGGATATGATAATAGCGGTACTTTTCTTAAAATCATAATCTTAGAGATTACCTGGTTCGTATGATTTGGTACTAAGTTACAAGTTTTGTATGAGGTGCCCCTTGATTCTCGAGTTACCTGTATTGATAGGGCCTGTTGATACTCTAGGTTACCAGTTTTGTGTGTGAGTAAGAGAGAGACTTTACCTGGTTATCGTGACAGGGTCCCTGGCAGTACTCTGTGAGGGTGGTGAGTGCCTGGTTGATGAGCCCCACGTTATTCTCGTTAATGTAGAGCCCCAACAGTCCCAGACCCCCTGTGGTGCTACCACAGATACAGTCGAGGAACTTCAGCGTCTCACACACCAGATTGTACGGCGTCTTGTTGTTGGGCTGGTGTCGCAGGTAGTTCTGTAACATACAATAATACATAGAGGATCTGTCATAAGTTTAATAGAAGAAGACTGATATAGGCATAGCCTGTTGTCTGATTCTTTTGTCAATACTGTACTTACATGTTCTTTAATATATACAACTTATCTGTTTGTATTAATATGTATTGTCAATAAAATACTTTTGAATGTGAATATAAGTTTCCCTTTATATTAGATTTTATGACAAGTTTTGGATTGTTCAAGCAGCAGATAAAGGAAGCCATCTGGATACGCCGCAGTGGGCCAGTTCTAAATTGAGACAAGGGGGCTCAAAGAATCGAGTTGTTTCGGTACATATATAGCAACTATTGTACAGCCTAAATCGACATCGATTTTGTGGATAACTTGTACACATTTTATACCTTTGTGTGCATAACACTTCACTAGTCATTTGCATATTGTCTGATGAAGGTTCGAGTGTACATACCGTACCAGTCATTGAAACGTCACATAGAAAATTGTATTGGTTGTGTAAAAAACCCTTCATAATCCATACTTACCAACCTGAAGAAAAGGTTTAGAAAAAAGTTTTGAATTTTTCATGTTTGCGAGCCTCTGGAGAGCAAATATGAAAAATCCAAACCTTGAAACATTATATCATATAATAAAAAGTTAACTGTATAACTGTGATCTGAAACAAATATTTTGCACTAATTGGCCGCCTTTGAAACGATAAAAATTGTGTCCACTTCACAATGACATGACATGACATTGATTGTTCCTATTTGATTGTGACGTCATTTACGGAGTGATATTACACACGTTACATAAACATAATTTATGTAATGGCTTTATGACACTGCATAACATGGTATTCATACGACAAATAATATTATCAGTTCTAACTCAACAAAATGTTAAATTTACTTCTTTAAATTACACTGCTCATCTATAACTACCCCAGTGAATAAGGAACATTCGAAAAAAGTTAACTTTTTATGTCTTCAAACAAAAAAGTTCCGAAAGACAACATCAAAAATCAGGAATAGGTAAGTAAGATAAATCAACATTTCAAGCGATGCTATGGGGGTAAAACATCAGGTTTTACCTGTTAGGTGTATCCAACAACAGGACACACAAACCCCCGATAGGTCCTTTGAAGAGTCTACAACTAAATTGCAAACTAGTAAAGTGTACAAATCTTCCTTCAAATCTAAGCGGTAGTTTAGGATAAGTTGTCCCAACCAATTTGATATACAGATAGGTTACAGTGTACTTGCCTCTTACCCTTACTGTTTTGAAGGGCCATAAAAAGACTTTTAAACCACAGAAATGTGACTACGGTTTTCAGACCGTTTTGACAGACTGACCTGTAGATCATGGTTATGGTTTTCACAGAGCAGCTGGAGGAAGCGGAGAATTGGTTTCATGAGAACCACATTTGGTGTCAGTTTCTTCTCATCCTTATCTTTGTTGGGTTTGTCTACCACTTCCTCTGTTGGACCGTGACCTGACCTTGGCCCGTCATCGTGGTCATACTCTCGGCCGTGTCTTACGGGCACACCCTTCACTAGCCGTCCACCCTTCACTGTGGGCATCCTTTGACTGTTCTCCAGCACAGCCTTCTGCAGATGGCCTGAAAAAACACACAGCTTTAACTTGTAACTAAATGCCTGTAATATTCAGTTTGTGAAAGGACAGGAAGTCTACATATCAAACTTAATAAAGTCTGAGAAAATGTATGATATATAGTTACCATCTGTGAAAGTGACAGTGACTAACAACTAGGGCAGTGTATATCTGGTAACACAAAATTCAACAGTTACTACTCTGTACACAAACTATATGTGACACATGTACTGTTCTATGGTGTATCATCACACAATAAAGTTTCTTCCAAACAATGTTTTTTATTAATTGACTGATTATATTTTGGGGCTTCATGTCCTTGTTCCAGTTGTAGCCAAGCCTTGGACAATATACTGCGAGGAAAGCAATAAATAATTTTCCTTAAAAGTATCCTATATGAATTTCTCCCTCTGTAATCAATAACTAATTTACCTCCACTCCGACTTGGTTTGCCATGTGTCAGCTGTTCGTGTGGCTGGGTGTCCTTGTGGTCGGTCAAATGTTTGTCACATTCACCAGTGCTGACGGTCTGAGTGGCCTTGATCTCTTCCTGGGCATTTAACACTTTGGTGTAGAAGACCTTGAAAAACACCTCTGACTGTTTGTCTGCTCCCATTCTTGTGTAGATAGATTTCTGTAATGTTTAATAGTCAAACCTCAACTTAGTGAAGTGGTCAGTTATGAAAGGCCTCATTATCTCCCATCAGTCTCGTATAGATAGATTTCTGTAATGTTTAATAGTCAAACCTCAACTTAGTGAAGTGGTCAGTTATGAAAGGCCACATTATCTCCCATCAGTCTCATATAGATAGATTTCTGTTATGTTTAATGGTCAAACCTCAACTAAGTGAAGTGGTCAGTTATGAAAGGCCACATTATCTTCCATCAGTCTCGTATAGATAGATTTCTGTTATGTTTAATGGTCAAACCTCAACTTAGTGAAGTGGTCAGTCATGAAAGGCCACATTATCTCCCATCAGTCTTGTAGATTTCTGTAATGTTTAATGGTCAAACCTCAACTTAGTGAAGTGGTCAGTCATGAGAGACCACATTATGTCCCATCAGTCTCGTATAAATAGATTTCTGTTATGTTTAATGGTCAAACCTCAACTTAGTGAAGTGGTCAGTCATGAGAGACCACATTATGTCCCATCAGTCTTGTAGATTTCTGTAATGTTTAATAGTCAAACATGTGCTAAATGGTGAGTCATAAGAGGCTGCAAAAGTAGCCACCCTCTTAATCCATGTTTTGCATTTTTTATTACAAAATTATGTTTCTATGTATTGTAAAGATAAAGTACTTCTGGAACCTGTTACATTCATGAACCAAACAATTTTACTTCATGATATTGTGCATTGTTTACAATTCAGCATCATATACAATTGCAATTGTGTTTGACCTTTTTTGACCTTGACACTGCAGTAGGTGACACCTAGTGTAAATCCCTAAAATTCTGCACCAAAGTTTTGTGACACCATTCAGAAAATATTATAACTAGCAGTGAAATCCAAATCAATCACCTAAATGCCATGTTGTTTTAAATCACAAAAGTGATATTTGACAATATTAGGACCCAAGGGTTAACTGTATACAGTATAATGGTTGACATTGGGAATAATGTAATGTTTAATGACAAGATCTCATAGCTTTGATGGACTGCTGAGATGGTTATAGTTGTGCTTATGACATAATAATAAACAATTTGTCAGCAGCCCACTCCCTGGTTTCTCCTACAAGTACAAAATTAGTGCCTTGTGCAATTTACATTAACTCTGTTATCTAACTTATGAATTATTGCGCAAAACTCAATCTAAAACACATTTAAATCATTTCACAAGTATTTTCAAACGCAACTTAAATCCCCTGACTGTGTTTAGCTGTACCACTGACCTGAATCTCTTCGTTCCCTCCTTCCAGCAGTGCTATACCCAGCTCAACAGTTTCCAGGAAGATTTTATTACTGGTGTCCTTGATGATCAGGTCTACGATGAGGTCACTAGCCCCTTCTTTGTCAAGACGACACTAAAAGATATACACACTTATATCAACACCTGACTACTCAACATTTATGTGTACACTTCAGTTTAGGCTTTGTAATCTTAATAAAAGCATACCATAATTTTTGTAAATTGCTTTTTTAACAGACAAAAAATGTCTTTATGCATTGAGATAATACAAGTCATCCGATACATATTCAAATATTATACCAAAATCCTGTTGGTGTTTCAAAACTTTAATAATCCTGTTACTGAATTTGCTTTATTTACAATTATAACATAGATGAATTGTTTCAAAATTGATCACCCCATATGGTTTACTATCATTTTGTGTTGTTCATCAGTAATATGACCAAAAATAATAGAACAGGTGAAAATGCCCCCGTTTTTTACCACATCATATACCTGTACATCATGGAGGGTATTGATAGACTCACTGCCCCCTGCACTCTTGGAGCTGTCCGACCCTGACCGACCCAGCAGGGCTTTGTTGCCACCATCCCGGGGCAGACGTGGTATCACCTTGCCGTAGTAGCGTGTCAGCAGGCAGTGCCTAAGTGCCTCCCCCTAAAACAGTACAGTACATGTCGTCGCTGGAGACAACCAACAGCACAAGCCTGATTATCAAGTCAAGCTGATCATTCCGCTGACTTAGCGTATTATAACACAAACAATTTACAACAGCACAAGCTGCCACAGTTTCACAAAGGTTCTTCAAATTTTTTCTGAACATCAATAATGCTTCCTCATGGAAAAACTTATATTGACAAATCTTGTGAATCTGGGGCCTATAAATTATTGTCATCAATAGTCAAATGATGAAAACATCTTATATAGTTATAGACATTTCAATGTATACATAATTGTCAATTAAGTCTGTTTCATCTGTTGCAAAACAAATTAATGAGCTAGAAACTTTCATTGCAGCTTGGTGTCCTATGTTGTAATGTTGTTCCATCTTCTAGTGTACCAGTTATACGTTACAGTATATTTAGTTCAAAAATAGGATATGAAGACAGATGTTAATGACCCCCCAGCCAAATGTCAGGAGTCTTCAGACATAATCTACCATTATTTTTAAAAGACATGGATATAAATACTCAAGAATCCTGAATGAAAAGCTTAAACTGTTAAGCATACATACACAATGGCTGATCAGTTAGATGCAAAAAAAATAAAAAAATAAAAAATAAAATATTTATAGAATATGCATGAACAGAAAAGGATAAAAACCTGTGTGATCTGATTTTTATATACCAATAACTATGATTCAATTGCAATAATTCTAAAATGTTTTTTGTTGCCAGGTAGAATTTTTTCTGTTTTCATTAGATACATTCTCATTTTTGAATATTTTTTTTATCAAATTCTTACTTTAATTTGTCAAAATAGAAATAGAATTTTCAAGAAAAAATGTACTTACTCAAGTATAACTTGAACACTTTCAGCTTATAAATTCAGCAACACATAACATAGAACAATACCTGAGGTAAGTCGACAGTCATCAATAGGTAATATGTGTGCTGATGAATTGATAGGTTATTTCTTACTAATATTTCTCAACCAATCCAAAATCAGTTTTTTGCTTTATCAAAATTTTAAATAACACAGATTTTTTTAAATAAAAAAAGTTCATGCAATTATGCAAAATTGCAAAATAAATATTTCGAAAATAAAACTGAATCATACTTAATTATAAGCTATGATAAATACAGATCAAGCCAAAACAAAAAGAATGTGATGATTTTTTCAAGGCAACTGCAGATAAATGATAACTTATGTTTTATGCACAAACTGACAACAAAGATAGATAAATATAAGATGGTCATAAAATGGAACTATCTAAAAAAATGATAAATAAAATTCTACAACAATGGGCAGGTAGAGGTGTAACTTAAAATCCATGATGCCAGAACAAATCAATCATATAACTCTTGGGACAAAATGTGTCTGTTTCTTATTACAGTACAGCAAGCTTTATTTTAATTTGCTGATATTTCAGTTATAATTAAAACTGAAAACAGAACTTACTGCAATCCAGGATTTTCATTTATCTTTATCTATACATGCAAAAATGACAACTAGGTGAACACAAAGAATGTTCAAAACATCAGTGTGCCTCATTTTTGATGTGTTATACTTAGCTACTAGTATTTAGTACATCATACATGTATACATCTGAACACATTATAAAACAATTAACCATTACTGTAACACTGGCTAATACAAGTAACAAAATGATATGGTACTGTCAAGCTTTACCATAGGCAGTTAGTAAGGTCTCAGAACCTGCAGGTTGTCAGTGGGGACTCAGTACATCAGGGTATTAGGGTTATATTTAATTAGTATTCCTGGTGGGGCAATTAGGCATTAAAACCAGTTCAGATATCTTTAAGAATATATTTTCCTGTTTTATTTGATTTTATTGAGATCAACAATTCAACAATTATGATACAAAATGTACCAATTTTCAAATCCAGAATTACCAATTTTGAGGAGTGAAATATTAACCTATGAAACAAATCTCACTCAAACCCTTAAAGCTGTTTACCCATACCCAATTTCAACTACATACATTTCATAGACACAAGCTGATATTCCAACATCTTATTATATATATTATACAACAGTATATAGTAGAGAACTACATGAAAAGCAGGATGAAAGCCTGGAATCCAAAGATAAAAAAAAAGATACTGAAAAAGAAAAAACTTTAATACCATAATACATCATAAAGGATAGTATCTAAAGGTTACGGTTTAAACAAGCTACAGGGATAAAGAAAGAACTAAACGCCAAAATAAAACTGATTCAATATGATTGTACTTCTAGCTCTGGTGGAACCGAGATCACATGTTTGGATGATTGCATAGTGGTTGATAGCGAGAAGCTAAGAGCAGCATTTACTTAATACAGTGTGCTTCAAGCTTGGTATGTGTAAAAAACGTGCCTTAACAATGATGTTAATCTGATCCAAACCTTTCATTATCAAATGAGACCAATTCAACGATCCATGAAGTAATGGGTTTGTTGTGATCGTGAACAGTATATGTTTATACTAGATCAAGTGATATACTGAGATCTGGAAGAAACATACCAGTAAATTTTGCTAAATATTACTACTACTGAAGATCTAGTGGTTAATTGATAGAACATGCGGGTATCTCTGCACCGAGTGACGAGTACAGAGATCACAAGGTGAACAGAGAACTGGCTCTTTATTCGGTACACCAGAATTGGAAGCATAATGATATCCTTGCAGACAGCCTACATTGATATGAAACTGATCCACCAAAAATGCTCTACACATGCAGTTATTTTGTGACCTTAGTCAGTATCTCACTGTCAATGTCCTCTGTCTAGTAAGTTCCCTTGCATTTACATGAAAAGGTCACTTAGAGGACAAATTATGTCACCAGGCCTCTATGTGACCTAGTCATCTCTTCCCCATATGACAGGCTTGTATTCTGTCATCCTATGTATCCCATCATCTGTTCCCAATGCAATCATTTCACTTGACCTCCATATGGCCTTGTCATCTGTCCTATAAGTAACGTTGTAACCTATCCTCTATATGACCTTGTCAAATGTCCTCTATGTGACCTTGTTTTCTGTTCTCTATATGACCAGAGTTATTTTTATTTGACCTCTATATGACCTTGTCAATTGTCCTCTATGTGACCTTGTTTTCTGTTCTCTATATGACCAGTTATTTTTATTTGACCTCTATATGACCTTGTCAATTAATTTTGATATAACTGTCATCTGTCCTCTAGGTAACTTTTCCCCCTGTCCTCTATGTGACGTTTTACTCAGTCTTCTTGGTAACCGAGCCTTCTATGACCTCTACCTTATGATAACCTTGTTATCAATATTCACTTCATCTCATTGACTTTTTGGCATATTTACATCCTGCTGATGACCTTGAATCTAACCTCCACACAGACGTGTCGACAATCTGTGCTATCTAATTTACTTTGGGTAAAAACAGATTCGTCACTGATTTAAGTCCTTTAAATGACCTCAATTGTTATCACACATAGTCTTGTTGACAATTTGAGTCCTCTAATGACCTTGGTTCACTGCTCCCTTTCAGCGACCTTGTAATTACTATATTGATGTTGTTGCATGTTGCTGTAACCACGGTGATATGTCCTATATGATGTAATCTTCTGCCTCACAGGAAGGAATAGTCAACATGTCAAATGTACAAATAAGTGAATTTTGTATTACTCTTCTGAATCAGCTCTGTCAGGATGTCCTTCCTACAGTCACAGTATGTCTGCTTTGTCTCCATACCACCTCTAGGTTACACATCAACCAAGTCAGCAGTAAAGTGTATCTACTTCACCTAAATTTTTAGGCATCATTACTTATGTAGTGACAGGACTCCATCATGTACCACTCCCTTGTGTAAAGTGATGGGTTTGACAGGTTTGAAAGTGGTGACAGATGTGGTCTAAGCTAGCAGTAAACATCATCAGAAATCTTAGACAGCAGAAGTAGAAAGTGTTGATAAGCTGTCTATTAAAGTTGTGCTCAGTTGATCTGTCCTTAAGACTAGAGCTGTTTTACTGACGGACTTGGTCGATGTGTAAGTGATACAGAGACGAGTCGAGGCGGCCACTGTTAATAACACCGGTTCAGTATATCTTACCCTTCTGTGGTCATCAAGTTCCTTTTTACCCAAAGCCTTCACATCCACCTTGAGTAAGCCATAGTAAACAAGAAGTGACAAGGGTCAAATAGGGTCAAATGGGGTCAAATTAGTGCCAGTAGCCAAAACCATGAAAATGACAGTGTAAATTAAGGGAAAACTAATTCAAAGGAGTAAACTAGAATTGAGATACTTTTACCATGATATCGTAAAAAATCTAAAAAGGGTCAACAAAGATGGTTAAGGTTTGGGTTAAATAACTACATGTGATGTTTGCCATGATGTACTGGAAAAAGGTCTAACAGGGCCAAAGTAGTGTAAGGAGACTTCACAAGGACAGTGCAATTTGACCTTTGAACTCCTGTTACTGACAAGGGTGCAGAATCACTTTCCCACACTGTTAATCATTGGCTTAGGCTGGTTGGAAGTATAGTTCCAACCACATCACTGTCATCCTGGGGCAAATTTGTTCAAGGTTACATTATTACATCTTGTCCTTATCATGTTTGACACGATCAAACTGGGGTAAAATTTTGTGACAAGTTATTGAAACAATTGACTTTAAAGAAGGTGTTTCAATTAATAAAATTTAAACTAATTTTATGATAAAAGAAGGGTTTGGGAGGAAAAGGGATAGGTGGCAAGCAAACATGTCATCTAATTAATAAACCAGCTTCAGCATTCCCCGTCCAAAACAGCATGGTGATACACACAGCATGATAAACACACAATGAGATATGGTCATGGGTAAATCATAATCAATAAATCTACAAACAGGTGGACAACTTAGCGGTGCCAAACTCTGGACTGCATGATAGCAGTGATCATAGTGGTGAATCCAGTCTCTTTTATTTTAATTTGGAGTTGTCACACAAAGGGACGTTATCAGTACACCATACTAATGTCTATTGCATTGCCAATATCATCGTAAAATTCAGAAGAAATTATTTGCATCATCATGAAATGTAGTTACAGCTTTGTTATCATAAATAATACACCTTATAACCAAAATATTGAACTATTGGGAAATTCTCTAAAAGATTTATTAGATGATTTTCTCAAGTGTAAACAAGAAATTGGACAAATTAAACATGTTGTCAGAATAATGAGGTCATAAATTAACATTAACAATCATGGTGCTGAAACAATCTTTTCAGTTTTAATATGATAAATATTGTTTACGTGTAGGATACAAACAAATCTGCCTACTTCCTAAGGGACTACCTGGATACACCTATGTGAGTCAAACTCAAATCAACGTTAGCCAATCTCAATGTTACGACACACCTATGATGACAATGCTGTAATCATTTTCACAAACTTATGTCACTGAAGTATCCTAAAACAAGGGTACTTCTAATCTTACCTCTAGTATACATTCTTTGTACTTATTAATACTGGCTATCTATATCCATTTTGCTGTTTTATATTAGATAAGGCACACCATGTAACAATATAAAATTAGTTAGAAGAGTTAAGAGTTGGTATACTGAGAGACTAATAAATGTATCAAGATCCGGAATAAGGACCTCAATAAAAGTGCATCTTAAGTAACACATTCAAGAAGAAAAGGAATCAATAAATTTATGAAAAGTATAAAAGTCTTAGTATTACTACTTTTAATGAATGACAATTTTTTGTAAGATAATAAAATACTATATAACTGGTTATTTTTGCAGTCTATGAACATTATCTCAAAAATCTGAACAAGGAAATATAACTATCGAAACTTTACAGACAAATATTTGCCACCATCTTTATTTTTGGAATTCTCAGTGACTTGTATATCTGTTGGACCTCGCACATATTCCAGTATAATACTACACAAGTTAGAACCAGTTCACTGCTTACTGGTTATTGTATGTACCAGTAAGAAAATGATAGCTCAAAAGTATAAAGTAACCATATTTTTTATCTTCCTTAAAAAGAAGAATGACATTACTATGAAAATAACCAGCGACACAGTAGTATATTCAAAAATGTTCTATTCCAATGTACAGTGGAACAATTACAAAGTGAAGCTTTCCATGTATTCCGCCAATCATATTACAGAACCCAATCCCTTAATATATTATGCTGAAAAAAACTTTTTGCCAATGATTTAGAGATGTGTTGTTCATAAATTTTTGCAAGAACTGTTGTGTTCAGGGTAACAATGTTCTATCGTATAGGTGCAGGAATCGATCATGTCTACAAGATCAGATACCTACCTTCCCTATGATACGTTTACCAGCACCACAGGTTCATGAATCAAAACATCTACCGCATGGTAGGTCTATAAATATTATAGGTCCATCAGACCAGAAATCTACCTCATGACTGATCTATAAATAGTACAAGTCCATCAGACCAGATCTATCACATGACTGGTCAATAAATATTATAGGTCCATCAGACCAGAAATCTACCTCATGACAGGTCTATAAATATTATAGGTCCATCAGACCAGAAACCTACCTCATGACTTGGGACTATAAATATCATAGGTCCATCAGACTGGAAACCTACCTCATGACTTGGGACTATAAATATCATAGGTCCATCAGACTGGAAAACTACCTCATGACTTGGGACTATAAATATCATAGGTCCATCAGACTGGAACACTACCTCATGACTTGGGACTATAAATATCATAGGTCCATCAGACTGGAAATCTACCTCATGACTTGGGACTATAAATATCATAGGTCCATCAGACCAGACATCGACCTTATGACTGGTCTATAAATATCATCCATCCATCAGACCAGAAAACTACTTCATGACTGGTCTATAAATATCATCCGTCCATCAGACCAGAAAACTACCTCATGACTGGTCTATAAATATCATCCGTCCATCAGACCAGACATCGACCTTATGACTGGTCTGTAAATATCATCCATCCATCAGACCAGAAAACTACCTCATGACTGGTTTATAAATATCATCCGTCCATCAGACCAGAAACCTACCTCATGACTGGTCTATAAATATCATCCATCCATCAGACCAGAAAACTACTTCATGACTGGTCTATAAATATCATCCGTCCATCAGACCAGACATCGACCTTATGACTGGTCTATAAATATCATCCATCCATCAGAACAGAAAACTACCTCATGACTGGTCTATAAATATCATCCATCCATCAGACCAGAAATGGACCTGATGACAAGTCTACAGCTGCCATGCGATGAGACAGGAGTGTTAGGTGTACATACCTTGTCCCCGTACTCGTTGTCAATAGTCATCATCTCCCGCAGAGTCTGCAGCACTTTGATACACAGCTTGTCCTCTTTTTCTTCCAGTAGACACTCAGTGTGCTTTATCAGTCTGTCCATAAAATCACATACTCCAACTACTTATCTATACTTTCACTTAATCATGTGTTAATATTAGATGCAATATAAAAATTATTGCCTCCCAAAAAAGTACTTTCATCTGAAATGTTTTCAGAAAGTTAAACAGTTGGTTGTATTATATTTAATATAACAATAGATTGATAGTTGAAATGAATGTAACTGTACACACAAACTGCCCAATGTAGCTAGAATATTAACTCAAATATTTCTAGCTCCCTATTTTATTTTACGAACTGTATGAAAGAAATTAAAACATATGGAACAAACATTATCAAATTAAATTTACAAAACTTTAAGATTTTGAGACAAAGTTTGCATCCTCTCTTACCTAGATATAAATCCCCCAATCTCACACTGAGTACCAGGAGGAAAAAGTTGCTCAGGACAGTGAAGAACGTCAACAAGGACAGATAACTCTGCTTGAACTAATGGTCGCAACTGATCTTCCAGCAAATCCACAATATCCTAGAAGTCAAGATCATAAATCCTTCATTATATATATGGAGGGATATCTTAAATTTTATATCAAGGGAAGAATAAAAAGCCTTGACATCTTAGTTTTATATATTTGATTCAAAAATGTATTCAGTTTGCAAATTAATGTTACATTGTAAGTATTCAAGTAAAAATGATTAAAAGTAAATTCTGCCAAAGAAATCTTCTTTTTAACTATAATTCTTCATATTATTTTTTCTTTGTAAATAGTTCAAGAATTCACGTTTAAGAAATCATAAACACTTTCTTAAGTTTCCAAATATTTCAATCAACTATCTACTCTGTCATTAATTACCAATAATCTAACCATCTAATATCTTTATCTATAGTAACTAATAACTATTTGTCCCTTGGCCAGACATTAGCATGACTAGACTGATTTTTCTATCATCAACAATCCCCTTGGTTGTAATAATTGATGTTTATTTGTCCCTTGGACATTCTTTCTTCAATGATCATTTTGTTTGGAATAACAGACATTTTTTCGTCCCTTGGACATTCTATCTTCAGTGATCTCCCATGTTTGTAACATTTTTTCGCCCCTTGGACATTCTATCTTCAGTGATCCCCCATGTTTGTAACATTCTATCTTTAGCAATCCCCTTGTCTGCGATAATCTAGGTTTATAATTTCCCTTAGACTTTCTATTGTCAGCTATCCCCTTGTCTGCGATAATCTAGGTTTATAATTTCCCTTAGACTTTCTATTGTCGGCTATCCCCTCGTCTGTAATAACCGGTTATTTATTTGACCCCTGTGAGGTGGTTACCTGCAGGCCCTCTATAATGTTGCGATAGTCGCGTGAGATTGAGGGAATGGATTCTCTCTTCATCAGCCCAACAGTCTTCCACCTCATAGCTGTGTTCTGTGTCTTCTGATTCTTCTCAAACAAAAGGTTCACCTGACTGTCCAGATCAACAGGAATGGCTATTCCCCGCATCTTAGCTGTAAATGATCAAAACAGTTTTCAATAGTACTCACAGGAATGGCTATTCCCCGCATCTTAGCTGTAAATGATCAAAACAGTTTTCAATAGTGCTGACAGGAATGGCTATCCCTTGTATTGGTGTATAATTAATTGGTAAACAGACTTTACTATAGTACTAACAGAATGACTATCCCTTGTATTGGAGTCTATAATTAATTGATAAACATACCTTACTATAGTACTAACAGAATGACTATCCCTTGTATTGGTGTCTATAATTAATTGATAAACATACTTTACTATAGTACTAACAGGAATGGCTATCCCTTGTATTGGTGTCTATAATTAATTGATAAACATACTTTACTATAGTACTAACAGAATGACTATCCCTTGTATTGGTGTCTATAATTAATTGATAAACATACTTTACTATAGTACTAACAGAATGACTATCCCTTGTATTGGTGTCTATAATTAATTGATAAACATACTTTACTATAGTACTAACAGAATGACTATCCCTTGTATTGGTGTCTATAATTAATTGATAAACATACTTTACTATAGTACTAACAGAATGACTATCCCTTGTATTGGTGTCTATAATTAATTGATAAACATACTTTACTATAGTACTAACAGAATGACTATCCCTTGTATTGGTGTCTATAATTAATTGATAAACATACTTTACTATAGTACTAACAGAATGACTATCCCTTGTATTGGTGTCTATAATTAATTGATAAACATACTTTACTATAGTACTAACAGAATGACTATCCCTTGTATTGGTGTCTATAATTAATTGATAAACATACTTTACTATAGTACTAACAGAATGACTATCCCTTGTATTGGTGTCTATAATTAATTGATAAACATACTTTACTATAGTACTAACAGAATGACTATCCCTTGTATTGGTGTCTATAATTAATTGATAAACATACTTTACTATAGTACTAACAGAATGACTATCCCTTGTATTGGTGTCTATAATTAATTGATAAACATACTTTACTATAGTACTAACAGAATGACTATCCCTTGTATTGGTGTCTATAATTAATTGATAAACATACTTTACTATAGTACTAACAGAATGACTATCCCTTGTATTGGTGTCTATAATTAATTGATAAACATACTTTACTATAGTACTAACAGAATGACTATCCCTTGTATTGGTGTCTATAATTAATTGATAAACATACTTTACTATAGTACTAACAGAATGACTATCCCTTGTATTGGTGTCTATAATTAATTGATAAACATACTTTACTATAGTACTAACAGAATGACTATCCCTTGTATTGGTGTCTATAATTAATTGATAAACATACTTTACTATAGTACTAACAGAATGACTATCCCTTGTATTGGTGTCTATAATTAATTGATAAACATACTTTACTATAGTACTAACAGAATGACTATCCCTTGTATTGGTGTCTATAATTAATTGATAAACATACTTTACTATAGTACTAACAGAATGACTATCCCTTGTATTGGTGTCTATAATTAATTGATAAACATACTTTACTATAGTACTAACAGAATGACTATCCCTTGTATTGGTGTCTATAATTAATTGATAAACATACTTTACTATAGTACTAACAGAATGACTATCCCTTGTATTGGTGTCTATAATTAATTGATAAACATACTTTACTATAGTACTAACAGAATGACTATCCCTTGTATTGGTGTCTATAATTAATTGATAAACATACTTTACTATAGTACTAACAGAATGACTATCCCTTGTATTGGTGTCTATAATTAATTGATAAACATACTTTACTATAGTACTAACAGAATGACTATCCCTTGTATTGGTGTCTATAATTAATTGATAAACATACTTTACTATAGTACTAACAGAATGACTATCCCTTGTATTGGTGTCTATAATTAATTGATAAACATACTTTACTATAGTACTAACAGAATGACTATCCCTTGTATTGGTGTCTATAATTAATTGATAAACATACTTTACTATAGTACTAACAGAATGACTATCCCTTGTATTGGTGTCTATAATTAATTGATAAACATACTTTACTATAGTACTAACAGAATGACTATCCCTTGTATTGGTGTCTATAATTAATTGATAAACATACTTTACTATAGTACTAACAGAATGACTATCCCTTGTATTGGTGTCTATAATTAATTGATAAACATACTTTACTATAGTACTAACAGAATGACTATCCCTTGTATTGGTGTCTATAATTAATTGATAAACATACTTTACTATAGTACTAACAGAATGACTATCCCTTGTATTGGTGTCTATAATTAATTGATAAACATACTTTACTATAGTACTAACAGAATGACTATCCCTTGTATTGGTGTCTATAATTAATTGATAAACATACTTTACTATAGTACTAACAGAATGACTATCCCTTGTATTGGTGTCTATAATTAATTGATAAACATACTTTACTATAGTACTAACAGAATGACTATCCCTTGTATTGGTGTCTATAATTAATTGATAAACATACTTTACTATAGTACTAACAGAATGACTATCCCTTGTATTGGTGTCTATAATTAATTGATAAACATACTTTACTATAGTACTAACAGAATGACTATCCCTTGTATTGGTGTCTATAATTAATTGATAAACATACTTTACTATAGTACTAACAGAATGACTATCCCTTGTATTGGTGTCTATAATTAATTGATAAACATACTTTACTATAGTACTAACAGAATGACTATCCCTTGTATTGGTGTCTATAATTAATTGATAAACATACTTTACTATAGTACTAACAGAATGACTATCCCTTGTATTGGTGTCTATAATTAATTGATAAACATACTTTACTATAGTACTAACAGAATGACTATCCCTTGTATTGGTGTCTATAATTAATTGATAAACATACTTTACTATAGTACTAACAGAATGACTATCCCTTGTATTGGTGTCTATAATTAATTGATAAACATACTTTACTATAGTACTAACAGAATGACTATCCCTTGTATTGGTGTCTATAATTAATTGATAAACATACTTTACTATAGTACTAACAGAATGACTATCCCTTGTATTGGTGTCTATAATTAATTGATAAACATACTTTACTATAGTACTAACAGAATGACTATCCCTTGTATTGGTGTCTATAATTAATTGATAAACATACTTTACTATAGTACTAACAGAATGACTATCCCTTGTATTGGTGTCTATAATTAATTGATAAACATACTTTACTATAGTACTAACAGAATGACTATCCCTTGTATTGGTGTCTATAATTAATTGATAAACATACTTTACTATAGTACTAACAGAATGACTATCCCTTGTATTGGTGTCTATAATTAATTGATAAACATACTTTACTATAGTACTAACAGAATGACTATCCCTTGTATTGGTGTCTATAATTAATTGATAAACATACTTTACTATAGTACTAACAGAATGACTATCCCTTGTATTGGTGTCTATAATTAATTGATAAACATACTTTACTATAGTACTAACAGAATGACTATCCCTTGTATTGGTGTCTATAATTAATTGATAAACATACTTTACTATAGTACTAACAGAATGACTATCCCTTGTATTGGTGTCTATAATTAATTGATAAACATACTTTACTATAGTACTAACAGAATGACTATCCCTTGTATTGGTGTCTATAATTAATTGATAAACATACCTTACTATAGTACTAACAGAATGGCTATCCCCTGTACTATGTCTATAATTAATTGATAAACATACTTTACTATAGTACTAACAGGAATGGCTATCCCCTGTACTATGTCTATAATTAATTGATAAACATACTTTACTATAGCACTAACAGAATGACTATCCCTTGTTTTGGTGTCTATAATTAATTTCATAAACAGACTTTACCAAGTACGAACAGGAATGGCTATCCCCTGTATTGGTGTCTATAATTAATTGATAAACATACTTTACTATAGTACTAACAGAATGGCTATCCCTTGTATTGGTGTCTATAATTTAGTGATAAACATACTTTACTATAGTACTAACAGAATGGCTATCCCTTGTATTGGTGTCTATAATTAATTGATAAACATACCTTACTATAGTACTAACAGAATGACTATCCCCTGTACTATAGCTGTTATTGACACACCTAATTTTTCTATGATATTAAAGCTCTCTGTACGCAAAATGTTGATCTTATCTAACTTGTAAAGAAGAAAACAGGTGGAGAAGATGCCAAAAGTAAAACCAACAATTTCA
This sequence comes from Mizuhopecten yessoensis, assembly GCF_002113885.1. NCBI lineage: Eukaryota > Metazoa > Mollusca > Bivalvia > Pectinida > Pectinidae > Mizuhopecten > Mizuhopecten yessoensis. Next base: position 137,837 of record NW_018408516.1, read on the forward strand.
ATTTCAGTAATTTATATATCAGTTACATCAGGGAAAAGAGTTCTTCTGTAGAATTGCTTTTTCTTTACAATTTTTTTCTGCAACAAAATAAGTTACCGGGTAGATAAAGTCTGGCTGCCTGTATTAAAACTTTAATTCATGCTTATAAACAATTACAAAAAGAAAACATAAGCCGACGCCCTAGGTTTGTGTCTTACCTATATCTGCCAATGTTTTGATGCAGGTCTCCACGTGGAATTTCTGTATGCCAGTAAGCCACTTGCAGTGTGACACACGGAAAGCCCCTTGTAGAAGTCGCACAAACACAGGTTGTCTGGACTATTAAAATCAGAAAATGGTTATGTTAATAACATGTATTTAGAATTAAAATAGTATATAACTTTAAAGTATTTCTGCATTAATTAAGTTAAGACACAAGAGAGCAGCATATATATTCACCCAACACAACCCTGAGTACTTGATACATCGATATTTTTAAAACTCATTCATCCCTGAAGACACATTTGAACTTGTCTAATTCCATGGTTGGAATAGTTCTTTATTAATTTTCAGGGGTGAATGAGTAAATTCTATTGCTAGTAATAGTGACCTTTGATGAACCACACCTAAGAAGAAATGGGATTTTCCTCTAAATTTTCTCCTCTAGTACAATTAACCCATATACAGTACCAAGTCTAACCTTAGAGCTGCATTTTTCTGTTTTTCCAACAGTAACAGACAGAAAGTCAAATCAATAAAACTATCACTACAGTTAACAGTGACAGAAAACCGGACTTATAAAATCTAGTGTTGTTTGTTTATCAATGAAACAAACATTGATAATTTAAAAGAAAGAATTTAGTTCAAGACAATGCCATGATCTTCTTTTATCTGTTTAAATTAATTTGTATATTAATCTTTACTATTTCAACCGTTTTCCTGAAACAAAACAATGTTATATTAATAATTGACATAGCTGTAGATTTGTGGTAGAAATCCATAAATACAAGATTCTTAAATCTACACTAATATTACACATTTAGAGGTTAAAATCTAATAAAAACAGCTATGCATTATGTATGCTTATTAAAACACATAACACAACAAAAATAAGCAAATTCATTACACATTCTCAAATTTATTCTTAATTTGTGCTTCAAAAACTTTTGTAAAAGTTATTCAAAGCACTGATTTAGGTCTTTCTTTTGAAGTATTTAGAGAAAAGAACACTGGTTTAAGTCATTATTTTGATGTTCTTTATGTCTTGATTATTTTTGTCCATCAAATCCAATCTGCCTATGTGTAACCCTGTATTTATCCCTTGTTTTGATTCCAGGAGAATTTCCTACTTTTTAAAAGGCTAGCACCACCACTGGCACTAGTTGCTACAGAAATGAGTAAGTGATGAAATCTGTTCCATTAATCTATGCAAAATGCTATCAAAATAAAACAAGAATGTATCAATCAGCAACAAAATGCATTTGACCTCTGTTGGTCAAGGTAATTTATTTGGCCAGTATTTCACTCCAATAAGCTACAGGCCAATTTGTATCATTAACTTTACCTCAATGTTACTAACTTATTTGAATATTTTAGGAGTATCTGATCCCTCTGATTCTTGAATGTGGCTCAAGGTCTTTCATTTTCAGACTCAATTTGACATTTCATCAATCCTCCAAGCCCTAATGCTCTTCATAAAAAGTTGCTTGAACCTCAGTGTTCATTTACTTAAAGCTAAAATAACTAGCAGAGGCCACGTACAAAAAAAGTTCTCAAATGACCTTAGCTGTTAATAGGACGTTAAACACGATCAAAACAAACCAAACCACCTACAATAAGAAATATTAGGATAAAGTATCATAATGTGTTATTATATTCATGGTATCTTTCCTAAACTGCACCTATAATTATCTATTTGTGTGAATTTTATGTAACAGGTTTGAAAGAAATCTATAGAGTTTGAATTACAAATACAGCTCTTTATTAAATTCAATTAATGCTTCAGTTTTGCTGGAAGGAATCAGTTGTCATGAGTGCTAATTCTAAGTTTAGTGTTGATTATTTTACAGGCTTCCCAGAATCCACACACTCGAAAAAGTAACTCCATGCCATATATCTAAACCACAATGATAGACACACTAACAAAGCATAGGTATCAACACGTGCAAATATTGAAATAACTTATAAGTATTACAGTAGATAGTTGTATTGGGTCAGTGTATCTAGCAATAAGTCCACGGGACCTACGCATACTCTTTGACCCAAGTAAGACATGGGCTTATTACGGGACAAACTAAACATTGACAGGTCAGTATAACTTATAAGTATTACAGTAGATAGTTGTATTGGGTCAGTGTATCTAGCAATAAGTCCACGGGGCCTACACATACTCTTTGACCCAAGTAAGACATGGGCTTATTCCAGGACAAACTAAACATTGACAGGTCAGTAAGGGCCCCACTATGTGTCCGACAGTATATATGCACCCCACAATCACCAAGCAAATGCCAGAGTGACAATTTTGGATTTTTTCAAAAAATTAGTAATAACTAAAGCATTTCTCACATATTTCATCTGACAAATACCACTTACCACCAAGAAATTGAACGATATAAAACCAGCCAAACATCATCAAACGGGCGTTTGGTTATTCAGAACAAGTGGTTTAAAGGTGTTATAAACAAGTTTGACCTGTGACTTAATTTTAAAGTCGATGAAGGTCATTCTTTTAAACAAACTTAGCCAGCTTGCTACTGGCCAAATATCATCACCTTAGGCATCTTGGTTATTCAGAAGAAGTTGTTTACGGGTTTTAGTAAAATTGACCCTTGGGACAGTTGCTGTGCAATGGGTCAAGGTCATTCATTTAAACCAACTTGATATTGATAGCCAGCCCTTCAACCCAGCATGATAATGGGCCAATATCATCACTATAGACCTCTTGCTTATTTAGAAGAAGTTGTTAAAATGTTTTATAAATTTGACCTCAGCTGACTAATTGGGTCAAAGTTATTTACTTGAACAAAATTTGTAGCTCTTCATCACAGCAAGCTTCTGAAAAATATCTCCAACCAATGGTGTTTGGTTATACAGAGACAGCCATTTAAAGGTTTTACAAATTTGACCCTTATGATCTTGAAAGTAAGCCAAGGTCATTCATTGAAAAAAAAATCATATCCTTATTCCAGCATGCTATTCTACTTGCCAAATATCATCACCCTAGGCCTCTTGGTTATTTAGAAGAAGATGTTCAAATGACCCTTATCATCTTGAAAATTGGTCAAAGTGATTTATGAGAACAAACTTTTTGAACCCTAATATTGTACATCTACACTTCCTAGTGCATGACCAAGAAATGTTACTCTTCTGGCTGGTGAAATAATCTCTGAAATTGAAAATGTTGATGGATGTGTAAACTACAAAACACTCCTCCCCCTAATGGTCTATTATTAAAATCAGTTACCTTGATCTTAGAAGTTAGAAGATGAAGTTGAAATGTCTGAGCCAATCAGAGGACTGGCAGCCATCTTTGTGAATTGGGCGAAAAAACAATTGAAACCTGGCCAGTGCCTAGCAGAAACCATTTTAATAGATTTTTGTCCAAAACACCTTACAGAAATTGAGAAAAATCAACAGGAAATGTCTCAGCCAGTTTGAGGCCAAGGTTGCCATCTTGGATATAAATTCTGCTGGTAAAATAACAGGTGGTCAAATACAACTTTTGGGTAATATCTGCTATAAGTGAAAGGGTCAAAACCTTTCTACCTGATTTACCCTATTGAGCCTAACCCCTCTGCTACCAAGTGGAATCATACCCTATAAATAGAAACAACATCTGGTCATCTAGGCAGGGTTCATGCGGAATGAGATTCAAAGTCATTCATCTCCGAACTACAGGAGTAGTCTGTTAAAATGTAAACCTCTTTCTACTTTCCTTATTGGGCTCTGCCTTTCTGCCTTAGAAAAACATTTTTATTTACACATTACTGAATTCCTTTGGCACATGGATGCTCCATGTTTAATAAGGTTGATATCTTCTCTAACCATACAGCTATAATAATTTATACTGTTTCAAACGAGATTGCTTAAAAAATGGAGAAACTCATTTACTAACTCATATTAGCACATAATCATTGCAGAAAAGATGGTTAGATGTAGCTTTATTGATCTGTAATTTTATTCAGTCATCTTTCAGCACAACTTTAGACCAACTCTATGGTCCTCATTGAAATATACTGCATCAAACAAAGGTGTTTTTATAATTCCTTGGCTTCTATTCAATGTTATAACTGATTCAGTGGTTAGACTGCATCCCTCAGTGTGATATTAACAACAATACACAGCACACAGTAGTTATGTTGATCTCTTGGAGTCCTGCTCATTTAACATGTTAATCTTCCTTCAACCATTGCCAGTCACAAATAGGTTCAAAAGAGAAATTTAACACATATTATCAGTAACTTCAAACCAGCATTCAAATAACCTTAAGTTTCATGTGGTATTCCTGTAATTCAGAACAAAAACATACAAAATGTTTACAAAGGGTGCATTAAAGTCTAAGGGGTAGTAGGTAAAATGCATAAAAACGTCAACAATACGATTCCAGGAGCATATATGTTTGTAATAAAAGAGATGCAAAAGTAACACAGGAGTTGCCAAATAAACCACACAACACTGTGACATGACAAATCAGGTGGAGTCAGACTTACTTTGTTCTACAAAGGGAACAGAAAAACAACAAGTTTAATCAGTGATTATCACAGCTGTATATCTCTTCTTGCTGGGTAAAAAAATACCTTGATAGAACAGCTAATTGCCTATCATATATATTTAATGTGTCTACCTGCTGGGTATCACTACCTTGATAGAATAGCTAATTACGTATCAGCTAGAGTTAATGTGTCTACCTGCTGGGTATCACTACCTTGATAGAACAGCTAATTACATATCAGCTAGAGTTAATGTGTCTACATGCTGGGTATCACTACCTTGATAGAACAGCTAATTACATATCAGATAGAGTCAATGTGTCTACCTGCTGGGTATCACTACCTTGATAGAACAGCTAATTACATATCATTACACATCTTTTGTGTTCTGACAGTATATGCCCTTTTTCTGTTTTTAGTAACAGTGACCTTAACTTTGACTATTTACCTACCTGTGCATTAAAAGGCTTCATACCATGAAATTTATAAAATTTTAGATGTCTAAATTCTGAGATAATCTCCAAAAACTAAAGTATGGATAGACAGATGGCCCCCATAATTAGTCTTATATCTGCCTACTGTGTATCAATACAATGGCAGAAGAGCTTACAAGTCAGCTAGATATAAACTACATTTATTATGCAATTAATCGTGAAAAAATCTGTAGTTCATTCTAAATGTGAATCTGTATATTTTTCTTTGTTATTACAGCATTCATGGTATGAAATCAGAAAACAGTAAATTTTGAATTTGGCATTAACAATTACGCAAATTCTGTGATATCTAAATCATGCACAAATAGTTGGGTTAGAAGTGCATATAAACTGAAATTAGAGATTATATAGAGAAATACACTATATAGAGAAATACACTATGTTAAATATTTCTCCTGAATTGTGTTATTAAGTTTTCTTCAGAGATTATCTGTTAAACAAGAATTATTAATCTGTATAGAGCATATACTTTTAAACCAAAGAAAAAGATAAATGTTACTAATTCCACCAGATAATGCAATCCAGGCCAGTCAATTACAAGCTAGCTAGAGAGAGACAGCATTCATATAACATTTCAATTATGTATATTTATATATTACAGGAAAATGACTTTAACTTCTGATGTTTGAATATGCACCATCATACTATTTCAGATCCAACCTAATACTAGTTTTGTATCCTTATAATGAGAATTATTTAAAATATTTCTTCACTAATATCTCACTGAAGTTTCATTTTCATGATTGGGTATTAAAACCATTCAAGATAAAACTTTGGAATCAATCCTTAAGCAAACTCCAGATTTCTAGATAAAATTCCATGCTGCCCAAAACTGCGAACAAATTCAGCACGCAGCATTAATTAAGCACTCACAGATCTACGGAAGTGTTCAGACAAGTACAGCTGTAACACAGCCAGTCAAGCAAGTGACCTACGAGAAAGGTCCACCAACAAGTGCACGAAACAGTCCTTTGTGTAACATCTAAGTGCATGGATCCTTCGTGTAACATCTAACACTCATTCTATTCTATTCAACGACATGTATTTCAATCTTTTGGTGTGATTCCTTTATTAGGTAAATTAACAACAGCTTGAAGATACTGGATCATATCAGAATGTCTTCCATCTTAGCAGCTATATATAAGGTCTCTTTAGACATGCTCTCTGTCAACCCAAAGCCTGTGTGAGGCCATGTCCTGTCCTTCGGAGACCTTTATAAATGTAACCTCGAGTCTAATTCTACCACCACCCAGACAGATACAACACAATGTTGCTGGCTATTCATGCCTACTGGAATTATCATTCTGATATAAACCAGTTTATAAATATGATGATCTTCTTGCGATATTTTAAGGTAAGAAAACATAGCAGAAGAGTGTTTCTATAATAGACAGGTGTCAGAAGTGATATTTCAGCAGAAATGTTTACCTGAAGGTGAGTGGTTTGGTCGGAGAATGGTGAGCTGAAGAAAGTGTGGATCACATTCATCACTATCTCTGTCACGTAACTTTCTAACACGGTATCCGCATGGCGCCGGTCGTGGGTTGCAGTCGACACCTGGAATGCAAGGATATAAGAAGGTAATTATGTAGTTATCAAAGTACCAACTGTATGTTTTGACCTACATAAATAAACCTTTCAATAAAGATCAGCTACTGAAGATTTATTTTACTAGTTTGAGGTTGGTGAAGTGACCCTCCTGACCTAAATGTACAGGACATTTCCACTCGGCAACTAATTACCATAATAATCTATGGACACCCTGTACCTCTACTTTGATGATTAGGATTGCTGCTTTTGTTTTTGAATTCCTAACGGCCCATCAACACACAAGATATTATTAGGGCCAATATCGAGCAGAAGATGTTCATGGTAATGTCATTCACTAATGATCATAAAGGTAAAGGCCCTCACAGAGCCTACTCGAGAACAGCTCTGTCCTGCACATCTACATGGATCCTTTTCCACTGTGTGTTTAAATGTTACATTATCAAAATTTTCTTGTTACATAACCAATAAGTGTTTCTATGTGATGTTTTGATGACTAGTACAGTACATACAAAGGTGTAAAATGTGTATGAGATGTCCACAAATCGATGTTGATTCGGCTACGCTGTAAGCCTACATGTACAATAGTTGTTTTATATGTACCGAAATGACTCGATTCAGCTACGCTTTGCTTTATACCTGGTCATAGATATGCGAGAGTCTAAGCCATACTTACAAACCTGAAGAAAATGTTTAGAAATGTTTAAGTGTGAGTTGTGATTCACATACAAACATATTATCAATATTACTGTACTGAGAAAACAAAACATCACTTTATATGTTTTCAGATTTACGTTTGAATTCTTTCCTAACTCTACATCAATCATACAAGTGGTGGGGAACTTACGGTGCCCATATCAGTCAGGAAGTTCTCAAACAGGGTCCACATGTGGTTACTCGTGTAGATTTCCTTCATCTCCACCTCCGTATCAATGTAACAGTGATTCAGGAAGTTGATGTAGGCACTTTTCACCTAAAACAACACAACAGAGTTCAAATTGTAAGTAACACATTAAATAGAATTCAAATTGTAAGTAACACATTAAATAGAATTCAAATTGTACGTAACACATTAAATAGAATTCAAATTGTAAGTAACACAAATAACAATTCTAAATCACAGCTAGGACCATGGAAAAGAATTAGTTTATGGCAACATGATGTGGGAAAAAAAATTGTAGGTAGGTATTGATGAACTTGACCTTTGACCTATTAAATAAATGATTGATCAAAGAAAAAAAATTCCATTTTTTTGTAATCACTGTAGGACAAATGGAACTAAGCTGAAGACAAATAACCTGAAATTTGATTTGTAAGTAGCCATGACTTTGTCACGTCATGATATCCTAGTGTATATTATCCAGATACAAAACCTTTTGAGAGAGATTTCAAGAAATTAAAGTCCTATTTAGTAATTATTACAGTACTGTGGAAAACAATCACTATTAGATATACTAGACATCGAATAAAGGTTACCTCTGGTATACAGTCCTTGTCTGTGACGACCCGGACGATGTCGTCGAGGGGGAGCAGGGAGTGACACTTAATCTCTGTGTACACGTTCTTTCCCTCTGTACACAGAGCCAACAGCTGTACCAGATTGATGTGGTAGACCAGAGGGCTCATCTGGTCTGTCCTGAAACGCTCGGACTTCATTAGCTCTAGGAACGCCTCAAACGACGCTCTGTCATTGTAAAACAACAGGACCTCCTCTCCCGCATTTACCAGCTGTTACAGACAAGTATAGGAATTTGTAAAATCACTGTGTAAACTAGTCGACTTAAGCCATTACCTTATACCCATATTCCATATATTAATTGCCTAGTCAGATTTTTTGTTTTTTGCATGTGTATGACATACATTCAGTTTTTTGACAGTCTGATCATATCCTTTTAAAAGCCTAGGAAACACTTGGACATTGTGATATGGATCAAGAATATCTATAGATGATATTTATTTGAACTATGTGCAAACTTATGTCAACATCAGTAAAACTCTTTCATAACAGCTAATTTATCAGTCAAAATTACCTTATTATGATACATATACCAAAGAAACTCCGACCATTTCAATAACAAGTGTATCCTCGGACAATTCTTTTCAATGTAACTTTACCTTGGCTATGACAAATTAACAGAATGTAACTTAACCTCAATCATGACAGTTTATTTAAATGAAACCTTTACCTCAGCCATTACAAGATCTTGACATTTCTTGATGTACTCGCCCTCAGTCTTAACAAGTGTCTGTAGGAACTTGAGGTACGGGACATGTCTGCCATGGGTCTCTATACAGTGGACGAAGTGCTGAATCACCCTGTCCTGGACCTCTGTACACAGGTTTAGGTTGTCCTGGAATATTGCCTGCATCGTCCGAGCTTCTAGTAGCTACAAACAGTTACGTTAACCTTGTAAACAATACCTTAATGGAAAGAAGATTCTACTTAGTGGTATTTAGTTGATTAAACCGACTATATATGGTTTTAATCAGAACTGAAATTTTCAAACTGAATGTCTGGAAAAAACATATGATGAGGATATGGTTATATCCTCAATAAACAATAGTCAAGACTTTTAAGTGCTTAGCCTATGGCTCAATAAGTTTATACGTAGCTTGGACACAATTATCCTAAACAGGCCCAAACAAAACATTAATGATTCCCTCCCATTTTTTAAGTAAGGATATAAAAGGTTGTTACTCTGACTTGTATTCAGGAAAAAATTATCTGACAAGGCCGTACGAATATCTGTAGTTTTCAGTGTGACATACCTTTGGAGTGAGGAAGGGGTATTAAATAGCTGTTAACATACCCCTGGGGTGAGGAAGAGGTATTAAATAGCTGTTAACATACCCCTGGGATGAGGAAGGGGTATTAAATAGCTGTTAACATACCCCTGGGGTGAGGAAGAGGTATTAAATAGCTGTTAACATACCCCTGGGGTGAGGAAGGGGTATTAAATAGCTGTTAACATACCCCTGGGGTGAGGAAGAGGTATTAAATAGCTGTTAACATACCCCTGGGGTGAGGAAGGGGTATTAAATAGCTGTTAACATACCCCTGGGGTGAGGAAGAGGTATTAAATAGCTGTTAACATACCCCTGGGGTGAGGAAGGGGTATTAAATAGCTGTTAACATACCCCTGGGGTGAGGAAGAGGTATTAAATAGCTGTTAACATACCCCTGGGGTGAGGAAGGGGTATTAAATAGCTGTTAACATACCCCTGGGGTGAGGAAGAGGTATTAAATAGCTGTTAACATACCCCTGGGGTGAGGAAGGGGTATTAAATAGCTGTTAACATACCCCTGGGGTGAGGAAGAGGTATTAAATAGCTGTTAACATACCCCTGGGGTGAGGAAGGGGTATTAAATAGCTGTTAACATACCCCTGGGGTGAGGAAGAGGTATTAAATAGCTGTTAACATACCCCTGGGGTGAGGAAGGGGTATTAAATAGCTGTTAACATACCCCTGGGGTGAGGAAGAGGTATTAAATAGCTGTTAACATACCCCTGGGGTGAGGAAGGGGTATTAAATAGCTGTTAACATACCCCTGGGGTGAGGAAGAGGTATTAAATAGCTGTTAACATACCCCTGGGGTAAGGAAGGGGTATTACATATCTGTTAACATACCCCTGGGGTGAGGAAGAGGTCTAGACTCTGGTGCAGTAGGCTCTGGTTTTGTGGATTACCCAGACAGAAACTCTGCAGGAATTCGTGAGCCAGCCGCATGATCTCGTGCATCCGTGTATCGTCATTCTGTGATATAAAACAGAGTTCTGTTTGCCTTCTGCCAATTAAACATGATGACTTTTAGACTAGATTTAAATAACTATAATATTTGAATATAGTTCTGGTCTTAGCAGCAGATTATAACATAAGTTAAAATCAGTCAGTCGATTGAGCTGATCACAAATTAAGATCACTTTGAGTTGTTAACTCTATAATGTATTTTCTGATAATCAGTAAATGTTCCAATGTTTTATGTTAACCTGTTCGTAGGGTATCTGGAGAAGTTCGAGGATGGCGGAGTGAGCACTCATGTTTCTCAGTAAGCGTTGTTCATGTCGCCGTGCTTTCTTCACACCGGGCTCACTCGTACTTTGTACACACAGCTTGGTCAGTCTCTGTAATATCTGTAAAAATAACAAAATGATCACAATATATTTACAGACCTTAATTTGACCGATAGTTTTGTTGTCCCTCATAGCTGTTTTAGGCATCATCATTCCACTAACTATAAATGTCATCTCTCCTGTTATTGCTATAGGTTCTGCTATTTTAGAGACAAAATCAAACTCCTTTTTTTTATGATTACATGATTATGATTTATATCTATTGTCTTGAGTTAATTTTCAGGTACACTCAAGCTTGAGTTTATACCGGAGAATTATATAAATCACATTCAATCATTACTCCTTGGATACTCTCAATTTATTTACTATCCCAGTGTTTTTGTTACCTAAATTTTACAACCGGCTCCTTTAAATGGGAAAATATTGCATTAATTGTATTGAAATTGGGAATATTTCTCAGTTTTTGGTCAGTTTAGGAAAATAAGGCACCTTTTGGCAAGGGGAAATAGCCTGTATTCGGCAGTAAAACTGTGCAAAACAAATCACTGTAACTGGACATTGTGTTGCCATACCTCTTTGATTTTTTTGTAGTTTTTGCTAGCCTGTTCGTCTATAGACGGACCCAGCTCTAGATCTATGGCCGAACCCTGATCCTTGGATATATTCTGAAAACAAAGTTTACACAATTGTATAAACCTTACCTTCAATTCATCATAAGTCTACTCAATTGCCTGATTTTACAACAATAAATCAGTTAAACTCATCAATCATAAAGTCATACCTTGCATGTTACTATAGTCCTATGATTGTCTCACTATACCTAGCACAATTTATTTCTATACATTTTTCATCTTTTAAGATCTAATACCATGTTTACAGAGTTTTATGTTGTTATGATATGGTCCCAACAATGTTTCCTGGGAATTGCTCAATTTGACAGCTGTTTTTTCCCTAAAGATTGATCAGTATTAATACATTGGCCTATTAACTATAAGTGACCTACCCAAACTGATGGCTGGGCTTTTGTTTTCTTTTTTCCTTCTTTTCCTTCCTTGTCATCCTGAAACATGATAAATTAACAGATTGAGTATAACTCAACAGACTGACTGATCAGTCAAATAGATAATCAAATCACGACACCATCATATACGATATACAACATTTATATATGCTTATATCTTCAAAAAGATTCTTATATCAAACTAAATGTCTTTACATGAAACAGTATACAAAAAAACATTGTCAAGAAATTAATGATGTATTGTTTTAACGAAAATGTATAGTATACAGCTTGCATAAAAGCCAAAGATACTGTATAGCAGTTATATATTTACTGTATATTAATTATCTCTAATATATGGCAGTATATTAGTTATCTCTAATATATTGCAGTTTATTAGTTATCTCTAATATATGGTAATATATGGCAGTTTATTAGTTATCTCTAATATATGGCAGTTTATTAGTTATCGTTTCATCATATTTTATTGAGTAAACAATAGGATTGAACAGCAGGCTAGGCCTATGTAAGTTATCTCCTTTGGTTGACATGACAAAGACAAAGATGAATGAAATGGTTTGTAAGAAAATATTGATGCAAATCATATATAATAGGTAGCATAGACATATATATATATATATAGCAGATGGTATAGGGGAGATAATTCTATGTATGTTTCAATTACATATAAATATTTAATTGATATTTTTAGCTATACAATGCTCATATTAAAAAGTCAATCATAATTAATTAGTAATAGGAAAGCAATGCCCTAATGATATATTAAACAGAGAAATTGCTACAATTGTTTTTTTGTTTTTTGTTTTGCAAGTCATTAGTGCCCCCTATTCATACCCTGCTGCTGTTGCATGAAGTAGTTAGAAGTATAGAACCATTTAGTATCAATATATATATCATTGGTAGGAGTGATAAAAAGTAAGGGATACAACAACATCAAAATATGAAAAAATAAAATGAGGCAATTCAGCTAGAAGATTTTGATAATGTAGTATANATATGGCAGTATATTAGTTATCTCTAATATATGGCAGTTATATTCATAGTAGCCTCCGTCCATCCACGACTCTCAATGCATTTTGCCCCACCTATCTGTCTATAGTTATGGAGTTCTGAATTCCCATCATCATGTTTAGGTCAACATAAATACCACAACGATATCACGGTTAAAAATTGGTGTGGTGGAAAAATTGAAGCACTGTAAAATGATGCATCAATATTAATGGACACACCACAATCACACTTATTGCAAGTTATAACATTGCTGAGTTTTCAAGACGGATACAAACTGAAGTATTATCTTGATCCTAACATTTTAAAGCAGGAAGGAAACTGTTGTATATCAGACCTTGTCCCCTCCGCCAGACTCTTTGGCCTTTTTCTTTGGTTTTGGCGTCTCAACGACAAATTTTGACTTGAAAACCCAGAGTTCTGACTTCTCCACCAGATTTCTCAGGTCTTCCAAGTCCGTCTTGATCTGTTTGTAGTTCTCCACGTCAGCCGCCGTCACAAGAAGTTGGACCTAAAACAGCAATTGATTGTAGTAACCACTGGAGTCATTACATGTAGGATTTCATGTCTCTGGCTTCAGTTTTTTAACTTACAGGAAACAATAAATGTTGGTTTTCATGTCTCTGGCTAAACAGTTTTAAGCTTACAGGACACCAGGCACCAGGTAGTTATCTGTGTGAAAGCATGTAGGTCTTTTAGTCTTGGACTAAGGCATCTAAATAGGTCTAGTAAGCACACTGGGATGGGAAAAGTTACCTGTTTGAAGGCCTGTAGGACTTCCTGTCTCTGACTAAAGTGTCTAAACAGAAGTTGTAGAGCCCCAGACACCAGGGTCGGGTAGTTGTGCATCACCAGGTTGAGTAAGACCCTCAAGAACATCTTGCCACCTTGCCCATCTAGGTCCAACTCAGCTGTTGTCGAGCTGAGAGGTACAGAACAAATAATTAGGTATGAACTGTCCTCAATAGACAAAACATCAGTCCTTAGTGAGAGAAAATTAAAATCTTCCTAATGACTTAATTGGTAAATGTTTACCCTTCCTCTCAACAAGCACCTTTTGGTACGTTTTTAAAGACTTCTTTTGACTTTTAGTATCTTTACAGGGATGCTATGTAATCCACCTTTACATCTTCATCAGCACATTGATAAATATGCAGCCTCTATATTTTACACTTTTTCTGACTGAATATTAAGAGTGACAGAACTTCAATAAAATAGAAACACCATACATCTGTACACATGGGATAAGCTTACCTGCCACCAAATATTTCCTCCGCCTGCTGGCCTATACTGTCCAGGTCGAGGCCTGTAAGGAAACCAAGCACATGGAGTTAAAGTCGTAAACCTACAAAATAGTGTACTTATACACCTTGGACACATCTTATATAGAAGCTTTGTCAAGTTGATGGTAAAAACACAATTATCATTACTTATTTTACATTCAGCACGATTATTTTATAAAGTTAGTTTTATTGTAAAATCAAAGCATTGAAATTTCGTTTTCTTTAATTTAAATGTATAATGGATCCTTTTAAGATAACAATATATGCTGCTAAAAAGTAAAAAACAATATTGTGACATATGTAAGAATGAATCGAAGCAATGTCTACCCAGGCAAGCAAGCACTATAAACCAAATCACACACACAAACCTAGTTAAGCGATTATATGGAAATCATATATTTCTCAAACAAATACTTCAAGACTAAGAGTGCAGAATTAATCTAGATACTATTTTAACAGAAATCAAGAAAATCAAGAAAACAAACACCTAATTATTAATTAGAAAAGAAATCGACATACACAAATCAAAATGAACATAATGTAAAAGGGATGACAAAATTATTAAATCATGCACATAAATGCTAACAACGACAAACATTGGTGTATTTTTGTCCTAATACAAAGAAGATGCTAAGCACCACCACTAACAAACCCTGGAGCCCTGTTATCCCGATACAACAAAACCTATAATTACCCAGGTGATCACATTTCACACCGTATAAGTAGCCCTTCATTGTACTCAAGGACCATTATTAATGAAACTGTTCTTATGCTCAAGTATGGATTTTGTGCTCAAACCAACTTTTTTTACAACTTTGCAAAATCACATCACATGGTCAAAAAGTCATGTCTAGACATTGAAAGTGGTATTTGACTTCAAATATCTCCAAAACTTTTTCCAAAATTATTGACAAGATACAAATTTTTAATGATTTAACCAGCACAAGAAATTGAGCAAAGAATCTCAGTTTGAGCATGAGAACAGTTTCAAGGACCAGTTTCCTGTAGATAAATATTCTCTTGCTGAGTAATGAAAAAGAATTGTATCCATCAATTTGAATTACATATTTCATAGTTATTGAAGCATGAAGTAAACCTCCTGGTCTGTGTGGTATCATAGCTCTTTGATTTAGCAGCTACTCTTATTAAACATCAATGCAAGATTGGCAGACAAGATAGCAATGAATTCTGGTTATATAGGTCCTACAAGACATAATTTGTAATAACTTGATTGAGCATGTGTACTTATCACACCGAATTATGGTTGTACTAATTATATAATTAGTCATCAACTTCATTGTACCATAAACAAGGCAAACTATGAGCAATTCATAATTCCCTAAATCCTGAACACTTTGGTTTACAAAGGGACATACAAATGTAACTCTGTATGTATTGGGGAACAAGACTCAGTTTCAGTATGAGACACTCGATCATCCCAAGGGGTATTTGCACACAAAATTTGGTACTTGTAAGTGATGGACTTAAATGAGATATGCATGCCCAAGACAGTGACACAAAGGGCCATAACTCTGTATATACTAATGCTAAGGAACAGATTTCAGTATGCAACACTATACCTTCCCAAGAGGTAGTTATGCATAAAATTCAGCAATTCTAGGTGACAGCGTATATGCAGAGCTATGCTTCGGATGATGCAGTGCACTGAAAGAATGGCAGCCCTACTGACAAAGGGACTGAGTGCATATACCTAAAGGGGAATTCATTAAGATTTTTGGCAACTTTGAGAAGCATTATTTTTCACACTGGATCCTGGCTTCTGTATACAAGCTTATTTTGCTAGTGCCATAATGCTGTCACAAATTTAGCTTTTCTTCCCAAGTCCAGGTTACACCACAAAACAAACAATCCAGAAGCTGCAAATTCAATTTTGCCCACAATTGTGAAAATAACACTGGACAAAACTGTTGTGTAAGGCAAAACCTTGATGAGGTCAACGAGACAGCACAGAATTCTTGTTATATAAAAGTTGCAAATGGAAGCTGTGAAATTATTGGACAAGAAAAAAGAAATCAAGGACGTCAGTTAGACTTATAGGCTACAGGTACCTTACTTAACATTCTTTATCATAAAATAATCCATGAAATCAAATGAAAACTACAGGTAAAAAGGGTTTTGAATAACAAGGTGAGGAAAGAAAGGAATATAAAATTGGTATTGGAATATTCCTGTACCATTTGTATGTGGGAATCTGATTAATGACGGGTGTTTATAATTATTAGATAAAATGTTGGGAATTTGTGAAACAAAAACTGTTGTACACTAAGTAAAAGATGAGATATTGTGGAAGGAGAATGGTTATCAGGGGATTGAAATAAATTTTATATGTATTAATAAAGATCTGGTTGGAGAATGTTAAATTATACAAATATGACAGGTATCAATGATTGATGATAATACAGGGAATAAAATCATTCTAACATTACACTCATGCAAAACTGTACCATGTGTATATAAACAAGACAATATTTACTATGTGGCCATTTCTATTTATAAATACACTACAGGAGATGTTATTTTCATACTGTCAGGGAGATACTTTCAGAAGTTTGATTCAAAAGTCCCACTCAATGACTAATTTTTAATGGTACAATTTAAGGACATAGTGTTCTTTATAGTTGTGAAATGAAACAGAGATGTGGTGTTTGTGATTTCTCCCAGCCTCCCCAGATTTATGGTTTGATTGAGGCATTTGTTTCTCTGTCAACCACTAGGATACAACGACAACAGGAACACACTGAACCAGAGGCAGTTTACTGTAACATATGTTTCTCTGTAAACCACTAGGATACAACGACAACAGGAATACACTGAACCAGAGGCAGTTTACTGTAACCATATGTTTCTCTGTAAACCACTAGGATACAACGACAACAGGAATACACTGAACCAGAGGCAGTTTACTGTAACATATGTTTCTCTGTCAACCACTAGGATACAACGACAACAGGAATACACTGAACCAGAGGCAGTTTACTGTAACATATGTTTCTCTGTCAACCACTAGGATACAACGACAACAGGAATACACTGAACCAGAGGCAGTTTACTGTAACATATGTTTCTCTGTCAACCACTAGGATACAACGACAACAGGAATACACTGAACCAGAGGCAGTTTACTGTAACATATGTTTCTCTGTCAACCACTAGGATACAACGACAACAGGAATACACTGAACCAGAGGCAGTTTACTGTAACATATGTTTCTCTGTCAACCACTAGGATACAACGACAACAGGAATACACTGAACCAGAGGCAGTTTACTGTAACATATGTTTCTCTGTCAACCACTAGGATACAACGACAACAGGAATACACTGAACCAGAGGCAGTTTACTGTAACATATGTTTCTCTGTCAACCACTAGGATACAACGACAACAGGAATACACTGAACCAGAGGCAGTTTACTGTAACATATGTTTCTCTGTCAACCACTAGGATACAACGACAACAGGAATACACTGAACCAGAGGCAGTTTACTGTAACATATGTTTCTCTGTCAACCACTAGGATACAACGACAACAGGAATACACTGAACCAGAGGCAGTTTACTGTAACATATGTTTCTCTGTCAACCACTAGGATACAACGACAACAGGAATACACTGAACCAGAGGCAGTTTACTGTAACATATGTTTCTCTGTCAACCACTAGGATACAACGACAACAGGAATACACTGAACCAGAGGCAGTTTACTGTAACATATGTTTCTCTGTCAACCACTAGGATACAACGACAACAGGAATACACTGAACCAGAGGCAGTTTACTGTAACATATGTTTCTCTGTCAACCACTAGGATACAACGACAACAGGAATACACTGAACCAGAGGCAGTTTACTGTAACATATGTTTCTCTGTCAACCACTAGGATACAACGACAACAGGAATACACTGAACCAGAGGCAGTTTACTGTAACATATGTTTCTCTGTCAACCACTAGGATACAACGACAACAGGAATACACTGAACCAGAGGCAGTTTACTGTAACATATGTTTCTCTGTCAACCACTAGGATACAACGACAACAGGAATACACTGAACCAGAGGCAGTTTACTGTAACATATGTTTCTCTGTCAACCACTAGGATACAACGACAACAGGAATACACTGAACCAGAGGCAGTTTACTGTAACATATGTTTCTCTGTCAACCACTAGGATACAACGACAACAGGAATACACTGAACCAGAGGCAGTTTACTGTAACATATGTTTCTCTGTCAACCACTAGGATACAACGACAACAGGAATACACTGAACCAGAGGCAGTTTACTGTAACATATGTTTCTCTGTCAACCACTAGGATACAACGACAACAGGAATACACTGAACCAGAGGCAGTTTACTGTAACATATGTTTCTCTGTCAACCACTAGGATACAACGACAACAGGAATACACTGAACCAGAGGCAGTTTACTGTAACATATGTTTCTCTGTCAACCACTAGGATACAACGACAACAGGAATACACTGAACCAGAGGCAGTTTACTGTAACATATGTTTCTCTGTCAACCACTAGGATACAACGACAACAGGAATACACTGAACCAGAGGCAGTTTACTGTAACATATGTTTCTCTGTCAACCACTAGGATACAACGACAACAGGAATACACTGAACCAGAGGCAGTTTACTGTAACATATGTTTCTCTGTCAACCACTAGGATACAACGACAACAGGAATACACTGAACCAGAGGCAGTTTACTGTAACATATGTTTCTCTGTCAACCACTAGGATACAACGACAACAGGAATACACTGAACCAGAGGCAGTTTACTGTAACATATGTTTCTCTGTCAACCACTAGGATACAACGACAACAGGAATACACTGAACCAGAGGCAGTTTACTGTAACATATGTTTCTCTGTCAACCACTAGGATACAACGACAACAGGAATACACTGAACCAGAGGCAGTTTACTGTAACATATGTTTCTCTGTCAACCACTAGGATACAACGACAACAGGAATACACTGAACCAGAGGCAGTTTACTGTAACATATGTTTCTCTGTCAACCACTAGGATACAACGACAACAGGAATACACTGAACCAGAGGCAGTTTACTGTAACATATGTTTCTCTGTCAACCACTAGGATACAACGACAACAGGAATACACTGAACCAGAGGCAGTTTACTGTAACATATGTTTCTCTGTCAACCACTAGGATACAACGACAACAGGAATACACTGAACCAGAGGCAGTTTACTGTAACCATATGTTTCTCTGTCAACCACTAGGATACAACGACAACAGGAATACACTGAACCATAGGCAGTTTACTGTAACATATGTTTCTCTGTCAACCACTCGGATACAACGACAACAGGAATACACTGAACCAGAGGCAGTTTACTGTAACCATCACATTTATTTGCTGATAAATTATTTTCCACTTAAATCTGTTTCTTTAAAAGATCAGATCTCTTATAAACTATTTCTTAGTAAATAAATATAGGATTTATATGATAACTACATGTGTGTTTGTTATACATTGATAAATACACATACAATGTCTCAGACAGAGGCAGTTGTGCTAACCATGTTCTTCTGTTTACAGATGTGGCAGTTTTAAACTGTGAACAGGATGGGAGAAAAGAAATATGTCCATATCGTGATGGTATGATTAAGAAATGACCATCATCAGGATAAAAGATTCTTAAAAATTTAAACTTACAACGAGCCTCAAATTAGAACAATCTTACCACTCCAAGGTTGAGATTTCTTTGTCATACCACATCATCAACATAGGGAAATATTCTGCTATAATAATGTGTTGTAACAAGATACTTATAGGACAAAGAAAGCTTGCTGTAGTTATAAGTTAGGTGGGTAGACAGGATACCAATACAACTAAATACATTTGGGATACCATACAGACTGACAACAATGATGATGGGATGCAAAAAAAGAAAGACTTAGTATGACATCAAGTTATATAGGTGATGCAGATAGTCAGTCATGTAAAATAACCCACTGAGCTCATCGTCATCGCTGCCGTTGATCCAGGGTTGTTGTTCAATTTGACTTTTGAACATAGAGAGAATCCACGTTAAACGGTAGTCCAAACGCACATGCATTAAATACTGAAAAAGATGAATAGGGAACATAAAGGGCACACACATACATAAACGTGGCTATTGAGTGTAGGTTATAGCTGTATGTAGATTGACTGTATGGTTAATAGTTAGGTCTACATCATATATGTATGTAGTCAGTGAGAGGCAATGGTCAGGCAAACATACCATACTCTCCAATGCTCATTCATGCTGTTAGTGTCTCTATATTAGAATCAAATCAACATTTTAAACTGTTAATACGTCGCCATTTGTTCCTTGCAGATCTGGTCAGGTTTTTTATACTTTCAATATTCACGATTTCTTTTATTATTATATCCCTAATTTAAACAAATTAATCAACACTAGAAAATCAATCCAAACAGAACTACATATTATTATCTGGTTGCTGAAGAATCCAGCTAATTCCAGATCTGCCTTGAAGGAGACAAGGGCGGAGGTGAAGCAAACATTGAACATAAGCATTATAGACATTGTGTGTTCAGGGTGTGCTTCTCCATGTGTGTTGTGTAACGCTAGTTAAGGAGCTCCTGTAAGTGTAGGCAGCAGTTTAGTTGTGCCTGGGGTGCATGGTGACAGCTGGAATCTATCTATTGCGCGCATGTCATCTAGTTAATAGGGCACCTGCTCCACCAGGCGATGTGTGAGGAGGTCTCACTAGCTGTGATTTGAACCATTCTTCTGACTGTTTCTTGGACAACCCTCTAGTATGCATCGACTTTTAATCAACTTTTTTGTTTCTGTAATATATATTTTAAAATTCTTTTCTAAAACTTTAATTACTTATTATAAAATTGAATTGCAGAAATGAAAAATAAAAAAAATAAAATACATCAAAATAAATATAAGACTGAAGTTGTATTCAAATGAACTAGAAAAGTTATAAAACACACTGCCCCCACTCATCATGAGTCTAGCTTTATAGAAATGGAGGTAAACATCCAATATAACAGAAGAAATGAAGCTAAACACAAAGTATAACTAAACTCAATAAAGATGAAAATTTAGGTCACAGTGACCTATATTACTGTACATTCATTGGTGTAGTTCTCTTCAAGCTGTATCTACATGAAGTTTGTTAACTGTTAAACTAACTAAACATTACATAGATGGATGACTAAAGGACCAATGGAATACTTCAGTAGAATTAATTGTACAGTTCTTATATATATTTCTTAAGTGGTTTAAATCAAGAGTTTTTACAGCAATGAAGACAGAAAAGGTATAACACACACCAAAGTAAGAAGACTGACCTTAAAGCCATTCTGTAAATTTGATCTTAAAATTGTTTGATGATAAATCTCTTTTAACTTCAAAGGTTTGCTATGAAAATGTTTTCTAAATGACAGAATGTGTATAGAATAATAGAACCAGCTGTAAAGACTGTTTGAATCACAGCTATTGACAGATGTTACACCCTCTGGTGAAACAAACACTGATAGATAAATATTAGCAGTTAAATAGGACTATTTTTTAACAGACAGTTAGTATGGTTAACTTTAAAATACTTTCTAAAATATAATTTTCATATAAAACTTTTGTGATGAAATTGTTGTTTTGGAACAAAACAAAATTTCCTTTTTACTGAAAATTCTAAATTAAATTAAATTTAGTTAAATACATTATATCTTTCCCATATCAACTGCACTGTTGCAAAACATAGAACAGCAAGTATGCAAACTGTATCTGAAAGAAAAATAAACAATGTTTAGTATAGGAGAGTCAGTGTCCATGCCATGAAAGTTCCAGACCACCAATCAACCTTCAGCCGGTCCCCATACAGATAGCATCAGGACTACTACAAGTCTATTACCGTCCTCATCCCGTAAAACATTGTTCTCATCAAATTCTCCTTTGAAAATGGACAGAAGGCATGTGATACGATAATCCAGTCGCACATCAGTAATAAACTGGAAAGAAAATATAACATGATATATACTAACACAGAAAGCCATTACATTCATATATTCCCGAACACAGTCTAAACGGCTAAATACTACGGTACAGTATGTCTACTCAAGTTAATTTGGTTTAAAATTGGATTTCAATTCCAATATTTTTAATTGAACTTTACTAGGACAACACAGTGAATTGATTACAGTCATAAGAACCAACATTTTGAAATTTAGTGGAGGAGATTCTGTGTGCTCAAAACCGAACACACAAATTTAAATAACCATGTTTTTACCTCTAGGGCAATATAACACTTTGAAATGGCATATCTGAGTTGTTCTCTCAGATAAAATCATTTCATCTTAGAATACAGAAATAGAATTATAGCAAATCGATTTGTTGGAAATATGAAATGCTCAGGTCCAAAATCAGGAATATCCTTTCCAACATTGGGAAAGTCAGCAAATATGGTAAGTGAGTGAAGAAATGTGAAGACTGAATTGGTCATGTATACTTTTAAAACTGGTAAAACAAATTAAATAGAATAGACAATAACTAAATAAACAACATTAGACACAGCATGTTTTACAGCCAGTACCTACATTTATAATCACTTGGCAAGGCTATTATGCTTAATAACCCCACAAAACTAAATTGGCAATTTTATCACAATTTGTGGAAAAAAAAATCAATGAAGTAAAGTGTACACTTGTAGAATTTGTGAACCGGGCAAGATACAATGCTTTTTTCTTTGTTACTACTTTCACAATGAGCAAATATAGATGTTTTTGAAGAGTCCATGCAAATGTTCTATCAAGTTATCTATACAAAAAGTAAATGGTACCTTGATCCAATAATGCTGAATGCTATATCAGACACAAGCAAAATATAAGATACAGTGTTGTACTTTTATGTCCATTCAGGTAATTATTTATCTCGACCCGAGGGATTTAATGTTGTCTGCTTTCACTGCACTTGCTAATTAACTATTAGTCAATTAATAAAAAAAACAAGAGGCCCAATGGGCCTGAATCGCTCACCTGGTATTAATTTCACACTTGTTATCTTAAAAGTGGACTAAAATACAACTACAGGCAGAATATTGGTGTTTGATTAATGAGAACCTATTGAAATATTTAAACATATGACACCCGTGACGTTGAATGTCGAACAAGGATATTAGGTTGAACAGAATTTATAGTCTTCCAACCCAGCATGCTTCTAGCAAAATATCATTACCCTGAACTTTTTGGTTATACAGAACAAATCATTTAAAGATTTAAACATATATTAACCACGGTGACCTTGAATATGGGCGAAGGTTATTCATTTGAACAAACTTGGCAACCCTTCATCCCAGCATGGTACTGGCCAAATATCATCACCCTAGGCCTCTTGGTTATTCAGAAGAAGTTATTTAAAGATTTTATATATAGTTGACCCCTGTGACCTTGAAAATGGATGAAGGTCATCTATTTGAACAAACTTGGTAGCCCTTCATCCCAGCATGTTACTGGCCAAATATCATTACCCTAGGCCTCGTGGTTATTGAGAATAAGTTGTTTAAAGGTTTTAAACATATTTGACCCCTGTGACCTTGAATATAAGACAAGGTCATTTATTTGAACAAACTTGGTAGCCTTTCACCCCAGCATGTTACTGGCTAAATATCATCACCCTAGGCCTCTCGGTTATTCAGAAGAAGTTGCTTAAAAATTTTAACATATTTGACCCCTGTGACCTTGAAAATTGATGAAGGTCATTTATTTGAACAAACTTGGTAGCCCTTCCTTCTGGCCAAATATCATCACCCTAGGCCTTTTGGTTACTGAGAAGAAGTTGTTTAAAGTAAAAAATTGACGACGCACGCCGCACCATGCCATAAGCTCACTTGGCCCTTCGGGCCAGGTGAGCTAATAATGATTAGCAAAATGTTTTTAAAATATGGTCTTGATTATTATAAGCACTGATTATGATTTCAGCTGGTGCTCATCGTCAATTTATATGTGATCTGAAAGTCGTTCAGTTTAATGACGTAGTAACAAGTATGACTGTGTAGTGGATATCACATCCTATTAGTTTTTAATATTTAATGACAACACTACTTGTCATGAGTTACGACACATTTGGTACAGATACAGTTAGAGTTAATTGATTAGTGGTAGTACTAATAACTATCACATATGCAATTAAAGATTGTCAACTATTTCCTACTGCTTTCTATAATTATTCAAAATATTAAAATGCTATGACTATTTCCTTAACAAAATATTCCATACATATTGAAATGTTCACAAAAAATCTAAATTTGATGAAATTAAAAAAAAAAAAAAAAAAAAAAAAAGCTGTTGGAAAACAGCAAACTTGTTCATAGAATATTAGAGAAATGGTAAGTCGAAAACAGATAAAAACACTTCTTTTTTAAAATGGTTCAATTGCACTGGACAGCATTGCATCAATGTTAGACCCCTTCAGATTCCCTTGGAATATCAATGCCAAATAATCAACCAATAATGATGTGCAGTTGAACACTGATGCCAGGTAACTATATTACCCTCCCCCTTTTATCTTCAAATATGCAAGCTGAAATAGTTCCCCTTCACTGTGAAGTATAATTTGGAGTTCTGGACTAATTCCTTTTGACTGGGACCTCATGTAACATAAATTTTTATTCTACAAATCAACAAATTAATGTTATTCACTCTTCAAAATTCTAATCTATAATGTTACTTTTGAAGCCTATTCTATACCATGTTACTTGTAACACTATATGATGTTACTCTTACATTCTACTCTACAAAGATACTTGCTCTCCTCTATAATGATGCTTGCTCTCTACATTAGGCAATGCTACTTTGAACTCAATAAAAATGGAAACCTATGTCATGTTTTATCATTTCTTGTATCAACTAAATAGAAATTGCAAGTTTTATTCACATGTATATGCATCTTAAATAACTAAAGTTTGGAAGACTGTGCATTAAATCAATACCTAATGTCATAACGTTAGAATGATTTTCATGATAAACTTCCACACTGAATATGAATTTAATCTTTTCAAGAAATTCAGGTAACTTGAGGACATCAAAACAAAATTGCGCTGACAGAGTGTCAGCAAGAATGTAGGTTGCATTCCCTCTGAGGGCGATGATTGGTTGTGGTTGTGTCACTGACATAGTGTCATCAAATATGTAGGTTGCATTCCCTCTGAGGGTGATGATTGGTTGTGGTTGTGACACTGACGTAATGTCAGCAAGAATGTAGGTTTCATTCCCTCTGAGGGTGATGATTGGTTGTGGTTGTGTCACTGATGAAGTGTCAACAACAATGTAGGTTTCATTCCCTCTGAGGGTGATGATTGGTTGTGGATGTGACACTGACGTAATGTCAGCAAGAATGTAGGTTGCATTCCCTCTGAGGGCGATGATTAGTTGTGGTTGTGACACTGACATAGTGTCAGCAAGAATGTAGGTTTCATTCGCTCTGAGGGCAATGATTGGTTGTGGTTGTGTCACTGACCCCTCTGAGGGTGATGATTGGTTGTGGTTGTGTCTCTGACGTAGTGTCAGCAAGAATGTAGGTTGCTTTCCCTCTGAGGGCGATGATTGGTTGTGGTTGTTGTGGTTGTGTCACTGACATAGTGTCATCAAATATGTAGGTTGCATTCCCTCTGAGGGTGATGATTGGTTGTGGATGTGACACTGACGTAATGTCAGCAAGAATGTAGGTTTCATTCCCTCTCAGGGCGCTGATTGGTTGTGGTTGTGTCACTGACGTAGTGTCATCAAATATGTAGGTTGCATTCCCTCTGAGGGTGATGATTGGTTGTGTCACTGACGTAGTGTCAGCAAGAATGTTGGTTTCATTCCCTCTGAGGGCGATGATTGGTTGTGGTTGTGACACTGACATAGTGTCAGCAAGAATGTAGGTTTCATTCGCTCTGAGGGCAATGATTGGTTGTGGTTGTGTCACTGACGTAGTGTCAGTAAGAATGTAGGTTTCAATCCCTCTGAGGGCGATGATTGGTTGTTGTTGTGTCACTGACGTAGTGTCAGCAAGAATGTAGGGTTCAATCCCTCTGAGGGCGATGATTGGTTGTTGTTGTGTCACTGACGTAGTGTCAGCAAGAATGTAGGTTGCTTTCCCTCTGAGGGCGATGATTGGTTGTGGTTGTTGTGGTTGTGTCACTGACATAGTGTCATCAAATATGTAGGTTGCATTCCCTCTGAGGGTGATGACTGGTTGTGGTTGTGACACTGACGTAATGTCAGCAAGAATGTAGGTTGCATTCCCTCTGAGGGCGATGATTGGTTGTGGTTGTTGTGGTTGTGTCACTGACATAGTGTCATCAAATATGTAGGTTGCATTCCCTCTGAGGGTGATGACTGGTTGTGGTTGTGACACTGACGTAATGTCAGCAAGAATGTAGGTTTCATTCCCTCTAAGGGCGATGATTGGTTGTGGTTGTGTCACTGATGAACTGTCAACAAGAATGTAGGTTTCATTCCCTCTGAGGGGGATGATTGGTTGTGTCACTGACGTAGTGTCAGCAAGAATGTAGGGTTCAATCCCTCTGAGGGCGATGATTGGTTGTTGTTGTGTCACTGACGTAGTGTCAGCAAGAATGTTGGTTTCATTCCCTCTGAGGGCGATGATTGGTTGTGTCACTGACGTAGTGTCAGTAAGAATGTAGGTTTCAATCCCTCTGAGGGCGATGATTGGTTGTTGTTGTGTCACTGACGTAGTGTCAGCAAGAATGTTGGTTTCATTCCCTCTGAGGGCGATGATTGGTTGTGTCACTGACGTAGTGTCAGCAAGAATGTAGGGTTCAATCCCTCTGAGGGCGATGATTGGTTGTTGTTGTGTCACTGACGTAGTGTCAGCAAGAATGTAGGGTTCAATCCCTCTGAGGGCGATGATTGGTTGTTGTTGTGTCACTGACGTAGTGTCAGCAAGAATGTAGGTTTCATTCCCTCTCAGGGCGCTGATTGGTTGTGGTTGTGTCACTGACGTAGTGTCAGCAAGAATGTTGGTTTCATTCCCTCTGAGGGCGATGATTGGTTGTGGTTGTGACACTGACGTAGTGTCAGCAAGAATGTAGGTTTCATTCCCTCTCAGGGCGATGATTGGTTGTGGTTGTGTCACTGATGAAGTGTCAACAAGAATGTAGGTTTCATTCCCTCTGAGGGTGATGATTGGTTGTGTCACTGACGTAGTGTCAGCAAGAATGTAGGTTTCAATCCCTCTGAGGGCGATGATTGGTTGTTGTTGTGTCACTGACGTAGTGTCAGCAAGAATGTAGGTTTCATTCCCTCTGAGGGCGATGATTGGTTGTGGTTGTCACTGATGTAGTGTCAGCAAGAATGTAGGTTTCATTCCCTCTGAGGGCGATGATTGGTTGGGGTTGTGTCAATGACGTAGTAGTGTCAGCAAGAATGTAGGTTTCATTCCCTCTGAGGGCGATGATTGGTTGTGGTTGTGTCAATGACGTAGTAGTGTCAGCAAGAATGTAGGTTTCATTCCCTCTGAGGGCAATGATTGGTTGTGGTTGTGTCACTGACGTAGTGTCAGCAAGAATATAGGTTTCATTCCTTCTGAGGGCGATGATTGGTTGTGGCTGTGTCATTGAGATTTACCCTTGCTGTATACCTGCATCTCCCTAGAGTTTTAGTACAATATGGTCTGGGTTCAGTGTTGCAGTTTCTACGTTATTGTGGCACTAGAAATAAGCTGCTGGAAATACAGACCCAAAACAACCTCCAACACATAAATTCCCTCACAGAGTAAGGGATCATGTAGCAGTATGTGTTTGAGTAAGGCTGTTCTCCTACTCTCCTTATTGTGTTTACTATATGTCTGTCATCTCTTGGCACATAAATAATGTGTCTATAAGTAGTATCCTTGGGATTAGATAAGTTATTAGCTAAAACAAATATTATGTAAATAGAGGATCTGACATGAGTGATTATGTAATATTGAATTTATTGAACAAGTTTATTAATTTCATATTAAATCAATAAACGAGTTTAATAGGTTCAATATTACATGAACACTTGTGTTAGATTCTATTTATTATATAAATAGAGAAACACTCTTTTTCTTGGCACGTCTCCTCTATATAAATTGTACCGATGGCTGACGAAAGGACACAATATATGCATTTTGTTTGGAGCTTGCTGCGCCACAAAAAATAGTTTCAGAAACTTCTTCTCGTGAAGCTTTTCAATGAACAAACAATCATTTAGGTTTTCTTCATCAACCAATGTTTTAATAATTATCATAACAACATTAATAATATTTTTTTATACGGAAACCATTCAGCGTATTGGCGTTTACGCAAATAGCAGTGACGTCACATAGTTGGCACAACGGGGCATGCACTGTAAAGGTACACGTGTTTGCCATTGATTGTGTGTATGTCGGAGAAGTTCAAGTGGAATTTGAACATGCATGTGTTAAATTTGTGTGAAGCTAACATTCGTGTTTATATAATGTTGAATTTATTAAACTTGTTTGTTAATTTTATTCTCCCAGTGCCCCTGCCTCTGCTATCAATGCAAACAGTAACTCTGTCAGCCATTTTGTTTACAAACGAAGAAGTTGTAGTGCGTAGTAATATGACCTGTTTCCCACGGTGACGAGACTCATTGACATGTTTATTGTACGTGTGCTATATCGTTTTTATTGAACGGCAATATTACACAGAAATAGCCTGTATTATATAATAAATTAATATTACAATGTAAAACTTAATCATTTACACCAAAATGAGCTTATAGGTGTCCTGTCAAGTCAAGATGTGTGCATAGCATTGGAATTCTACATGAAAGACTTCAGCTAACTTTTAGGTAGTTATTTTTTGCTAATTTTAATTTGACCAGTAATATAGAAGTGACAGTTCCCCAGCTGCACGTGTGTAGACCTACCTTCAATATTTCAATGATTTTAAGCTTGGTGTCCATGACAAGTGTGTCGGCCTCGCCCCCATCACCATTGCTACGGGTGGAGATCACGTTGGAGATGGCTTTGTCAGGACCTGGCAATACAAAAACATTATTCATACAGTAAATAACAACATTTTTTGTCATTTCAACTGTTCACAGCTACTTTTACAATAGTTTTGTCTTTCAATATTGCAGATCTCCAATGAGTTTTAATTGATTCATTTATTTATTAAACGAGGTGTCTTTTGTTGGTTGAACAAGTAATGTTTCTCCAATACATAGCTAACCTCTAAAATTTCACAATTCTGCAATAGGTCTTAGATTGTTTTATTGTTCTACCTCCCATTTGTGAGGGTTATTTACTCTTTTGAGTTAACATTGTGATGAGATTGTCTCAAACTGTTTATATTGCAATGTCAACAGCAATACTCTTCAATACATGTACTTTTAAGAACAGAAAAGATAAACTTTGGCAGAATGAAGAACTTCATTATAACTATAGGGCAAAGGTAATTAACAATGAACTTTAACTTTATATAATACAATTGTTTAATTTTTGAGTCCAGTGTATTGGAAACTAACTTTAACTTTATATTATTTAAGATACTGTCATAAATGACCAAACAATACATGTTAGAGGACTGGTTACCATGGTCACTGAGGGAGACAGGCTGTCTCACTTTACCCACGCCATGTAATTCCTTCTCTGGCGCGAAGTCGAGAATGTTGAGGAGAGTTTTCGTGAGGCGCAGGAGATTACTGAAGGAGTAGAATCCAAAGTAGATAAGCTGTTTGGCCAAGTTCACCACCTAAAACAGGAAATGGCACCGTAAATAACTCGCTGAAACAGGAAATGGCACCGTTAATAACTCGCTGAAACAAGAAATCACAGCATCATTAACAAGAACCACACGATCATTTTTGAAACACTAGAAACAGAAACTACAACATAATTTACAATAGAAACAGGAATCACATCCTAATTCCGAACACTCTAGAAACTTAAATCACAGTCATTTGAAGACCTAGAAACAGGAATCATAACATTAATCATTTGTCACTTGCTATCATATACACTGTCTTGAAACAAGAAATTATATGGATCAGATGTGATGATTATACTTTACAAATAAAAAAAAACATATCCATGAGTCACAGCTGAGATACAATAAATAGGCAGTAATTTTAAAGGTAATGATAATTATGATATGTCAGCACAAAAACTTATGAGGTCCTTCTGAACTCTCTCCTTTAAAACAACTTCAGAATATGGCAACTATTCAAAACCCAGAAAAGGTTTCAAGCCATTTCATGGCAGGTTGACTGAATTTATTTGTTTAAGAATCACTTACTTCAAATGTGAGTTTGTTTTGTTTCTTGTCTGCAAAGGCACCTTCTTGGCTAACGACGTTACAAAGGTAGTCTTCTACGAATAGGATAGTACGGGAGAACCGGGGCTTCACCTTCTCCTTCTCCGGGTCCTTACCAATGTTGGACTCGTAACTACACAGATAAAGTCAGACTTGTCAATTACACAAATACAGTGAATGTTAGACTTGTAACTACACAGATAAAGTCAGACTTGTCAATTACACAAATACAGTGAATGTTGGACTCGTAACTACACAGATAAAGTCAGACTTGTCAATTACACAAATACAGTGAATGTTGGACTGGTAACTACACAGATAAAGTCAGACTTGTCAATTACACAAATACAGTGAATGTTGGACTCGTAACTACACAGATAAAGTCAGACTTGTCAATTACACAAATACAGTGAATGTTGGACTCGTAACTACACAGATAAAGTCAGACTTGTCAATTACACAAATACAGTGAATGTTGGACTCGTAACTACACAGATAAAGTCAGACTTGTCAATTACACAAATACAGTGAATGTTGGACTCGTAACTACACAGATAAAGTCAGACTTGTCAATTACACAAATACAGTGAATGTTGGACTCGTAACTACACAGATAAAGTCAGACTTGTCAATTACACAAATACAGTGAATGTTGGACTCGTAACTACACAGATAAAGTCAGACTTGTCAATTACACAAATACAGTGAATGTTGGACTCGTAACTACACAGATAAAGTCAGACTTGTCAATTACACAAATACAGTGAATGTTGGACTCGTAACTACACAGATAAAGTCAGACTTGTCAATTACACAAATACAGTGAATGTTAGACTTGTAACTACACAGATAAAGTCAGACTTGTCAATTACACAAATACAGTGAATGTTGGACTCGTAACTACACAAATAAAGTCAAACGTGTCAATTACACAAATACAGTGAATGTTGGACTCGTAACTACACAGATAAAGTCAAACGTGTCAATTACACAAATACAGTGAATGTTGGACTCGTAACTACACACATAAGGTCAGACTTGTCAATTACAAAAATACAGTGAATGTTGGACTTGTAACTACACAAATAAAGTCAGACGTGTCAACTACACAAATACAGTGAATGTTGGACTCGTAACTACACAGATAAAGTCAAACGTGTCAATTACACAAATACAGTGAATGTTGGATTCGTAACTACACACATAAGGTCAGACTTGTCAATTACAAAAATACAGTGAATGTTGGACTTGTAACTACACAAATAAAGTCAGACGTGTCAATTACACAAATACAGTGAATGTTGGACTCGTAGCTACACAGATCAAGTCAGACTTGTCAATTACACAAATACAGTGAATGTTGGACTCGTAACTTCACAGATAAAGTCAGACGTGTCAATTACAAAAATACAGTGAATGTTGGACTCGTAACTACACAAATAAAGTCAGACATGTCAATTACACAAATACAGTGAATGTTGGACTCGTAACTACACAGATCAAGTCAGACTTGTCAATTACACAAATACAGTGATTATTCGACTTGAAACTACATATACACAAATACAGGCAATGTTGGGCTCCTAACTACACAAATATAAAGTCAAAGATGAACTTGTAACCACACCAGCAATGTCAGACTTGTAAACTACAAAAATAAAGTCAACATTGGTTTTATTTTATTGACAATAGTTTGAGATTTGATCACACTTTTTGTTTAGTTATACAATGACATTTTGTTTACAAATAAAAATGTATTATTTTATAATTATTTTTTCCCATCTATATAATTATTTTTTCCCATCTATATAATTATTTTTCCATCCAAAATCCACAGGAGACCTACTGAAGGGACAGGATGATTTGATAATGGACTTAACTATTATCATGATAGGCAGCTATTTTTTGGTTAAGATATGATTTTACAGTCGATTAGATCAACTACGTACTACACACCCTCATTTCCTACAAACTGGATAACTCATGAAGTATCTACATCGACTACGTACTACACACCCTCATTTCCTACAAACTGGATAACTCATGAAGTATCTACATCGACTACGTACTACACACCCTCATTTCCTACAAACTGGATAACTCATGAAGTATCTACATCGACTACGTACTATACACCCTCATTTCCTACAAACTGGATAACTCATGAAGTATCTACATCGACTACGTACTACACACCCTCATTTCCTACAAACTGGATAACTCATGAAGTATCTACATCGACTACGTACTACACACCCTCATTTCCTACAAACTGGATAACTCATGAAGTATCTACATCGACTACGTACTACACACCCTCATTTCCTACAAACTGGATAACTCATGAAGTATCTACATCGACTACGTACTACACACCCTCATTTCCTACAAACTGGATAACTCATGAAGTATCTACATCGACTACGTACTACACACCCTCATTTCCTACAAACTGGATAACTCATGAAGTATCTACATCGACTACGTACTACACACCCTCATTTCCTACAAACTGGATAACTCATGAAGTATCTACATCGACTACGTACTACACACCCTCATTTCCTACAAACTGGATAACTCATGAAGTATCTACATCGACTACGTACTACACACCCTCATTTCCTACAAACTGGATAACTCATGAAATATCTACATCGACTATGTACTATACGCCCTCATTTCCTACAAACTGGATAACTCATTAAGTATCTACATCGACTATGTACTATACCCCCTCATTTCCTACAAACTGGATAACTCATGAAGTATCTACATCGACTATGTACTCTACACCCTCATTTCCTACAAACTGGATAACTCCTGAAGTATCTACATCGACTACGTACCACACACCCTCATTTCCTACAAACTGGATAACTCATGAAGTATCTACATCGACTACACACTTGTAACAAACCCTCATTTCCTACAAACTGGATAACTCATGAAATATCTACATCGACTACATACTTGTAACAAACCCTCATTTCCTACAAACTGGATAACTCATGAAGTATCTACATCGACTACGTACCACACACCCTCATTTCCTACAAACTGGATAACTCATGAAGTATCTACATCCACTACGTACCACACACCCTCATTTCCTACAAACTGGATAACTCATGAAGTATCTATAGACTTAATAACACTGTTGTATGTCAAACACTTGATGTATGTTAAACAAGAACTTCATTCAAGCTGAAGCGACAGTGTGGGTGGAATGACGGCTGATTGCACGTACTATGCTCCATATGAAGGAATAAAATGCAATATATCTGCTGTTTGTTGCATGGATAACTTTGACACAGTTGGAACAATCCTCATATGTCACTTTAGTCCGCAGGAGACACCAAAATACAGTACATTTAAGGTACAGATTTTTTCATAATTAAATTAATAGGATCACAATGAGAACTAATGAAAATTAGTCAAGTCAAAAGGAGGAAATACTTTAGATAATGTCAGCGAAGTCAGTTGTATCATGATAAAGCAAACAATTACAAATTAAAACAGAAATATGAAGTAAGTTTAAGATAGATTGGAACTATTGAGATGAAACTGTCAGCATACTTATGAGTACTGTACAGAAACACAAAAATATTCTACTTTGAAGTCGTAATAACTATACAGCAGTAGAACAACAGCACTAAAACAGGTGTGATGTTATTGATAGGCACCTGCTGTACATGTTGTGGTATGATAAATACAGACTCAGAAAAATACCTGTGATCTTCAAATTCAACACAGGTAAAATCACATCACTTGGATCTCAAGGTTCCTGCTACTTTTAACTTAATACATGAAAAAAATCTTATAATTTTCTGAACAAAGTAGAATATATGAATGTGACAAATAAATATTTTATCAAGTAAAACCATGGTTAAAGAGGAGTATATCTTTGACATTTTCTACAAGAATGAAACATAAGCTCCTTTCAACATAACCGGGCAATGCTTCTGAACACTTCAAACACCAAATTTAAAGGTAGTGTTTCTTCTGTTCAGGAAAGATGCGTCATACTCTAACAGTCTACAATGGACATACCACATAAACCAAACCTAGAACACAGGGCAAACTAAATCTGCTCTCTTCAACATCAACATCAATCCTACATGCATGTTTTCTCGGGTACATAAGTGATTTGATTAAGATCTGACGTCACACACAAAGAGGGAAGCAATAAAGACTTGATATCTAGGGGAGGTAACTCAGAACTGGGTATAAGGTTTACAACAGTACAGATTTAATTAGTTTAAACCGTGTAAAATACAATGTACACAAACACATTGGAACGGTGATGAGTTATCATAGAAATTAGTCAGACTAGTCCACCTAACAATGATCCCATGAAAAACATTACCAGGGCCAAAATCAAACATGTTTTCTGACATTATTAAAGTTTTTATTTTCTTATTTCCTTTGCTGATTCTTTTACTGTGGCCAAATAAATATATCTTGTTTTTTATTCTTTGAGAAGGTATGATGTAATGATAAGCATCACTTTGTAGGATTTTCACAACTGCCTAATGTTTAGTTAATTGGTCTTCATTTAAAACTTTATAACAATTTAAGTCACAGACACCTGGCAATTTTGGGGGGGATTTCCCAATATCAATTTTAATTTCACAAGCCATTCATCATTTTACTACTCTATGCTTCTTTTTAGCTTTATGACAAAAATAAGCAACAAAAGTTCATGGGATGGCGTAAAAAAAACGATAAAGGACAGAAATAGGAAACAAATATATTTTTATTTGGCCTCAAGCTCCCATTAATTTACCAGAGAATTAGTTTTACTGATATTCAGGTAATCTTTCGTTTCAACTAAGGATTTATGGCTGAGTGATCTGATGATAATTATAACTTGCATCACCAATGCTTTCGAATCTCACATTAAAATCAGGGTTCATTGCTAAGGAAAAGAGTTTATGGATTGAGGTCCAGAGCAGTAAATGCACGCTTCTTGATATGAGGTGTGTTAATAAAAGTTTTATTTATTTTTATTATTTCAAAATGTTTATATTGATATCTGAATGAAGGACTATTAATATGAATCTTAATTATCACAGGCACAGAAGCATATAAAATATTCCATCATCATTTAGAAGCAGCATTTACTCTCACGACATTTTGTCAATAACTGCAAAGGAGTGAAGCAAGTTAATGGTTGGAGCATGTGTTTGTCCATGCCACCTACTTCTCTGTTTCCCGTGTACTATCGTATCTGAAATGTTAGATGCATTCTGTATAAACCTACAGCATGACTGATCAAGTTTCATTGTAATGTCAGATACAACCTTTATATCACACACTTATAATCACAACTGACAAGTGACAACCCATTGGAGCTGCTGACATTATTATCGCATACCTATCCACAAAGATGTGACAACCTGAGTCTTTAACCCAGGTAGATTAATCATGCTATAAACCTGGGTGTGTTTGTGTAGTCTGTGTTGTATGTAGAGAAAATAGGACTGTACCCTTTTTCTAAACATTTTCTTCAGGTTGGTAAGTATGGATTATGAAGACTATGAAAAGTTCTTTTTACACAACTCTTATTGGTTGTGCAAAATGAACATTTCAAAATAGGACACCCTGTTCTTCTGTTGACATACCGGTAATACTATATTCAGATAGTTAACCTTGTATGCAAGTAAAGACAACACAAATATATCATTGATGATGTTTCGCTGCTTCTTTGTTTTAATAACTAAATTTTTAAACATGATTGAATGTCTAATTTTCATATAAAAGTTATGATTAACTGAAGCATTCATGATTTTTTTCTGAAATACGGGAAGGGAAATACTAGATCGGTGTTAAAACAGACATTACACAGTCAATGTCACTTAATATTAAAAGTTGTCAACTTTCTTTAAAGACATCTCCCAAGAAACATTGATGTTTTATCAACAGTTTTATTTTCAGTTCAGATAAGTCAAGCTACTGGTATTTGGTATTGTTCTGTGTTAAAGCTTAGAACGCTGTAACAACATCATCAGAATTCTTCTGAAAAAAATAAGGGAGTCTGCTGGTTCATACTCACTCCTCTATGGAGATCTGTGTTGGGATCTCGGACCACAGGCGAGCGTATTTGACAGGTTTGATGATTTCCTGAGGATCCCTGTCTACATGCATGTGTAACATCAATCTACAGAAGGAGGCGCGCAGGTCATAAGGCA
Organism: Mizuhopecten yessoensis; assembly: GCF_002113885.1. Classification (NCBI taxonomy): domain Eukaryota; kingdom Metazoa; phylum Mollusca; class Bivalvia; order Pectinida; family Pectinidae; genus Mizuhopecten; species Mizuhopecten yessoensis. Next base: position 174,482 of record NW_018408516.1, read on the forward strand.
AGACCTCGTCAGACACACACCTGTGAATAGCCGTCATCAAAGTAAGAACAGCCTCAAGCAGTTGACATGTAACAATTTACAAATAGTTTCAGCCTTTTTGTCTGCTTAGTGTTGAAATCAAGAATGTTTGATGGCATTTAAACTCTGTTGTCATGGTAGGGACATGTCTTCCTCCAATACGATTGTGGTGTAGCATTAAAACATGACTGTCATATTACATCGTTGTGTTGAAATAAAACAGTTAAACGAAGGAGACATTTTTAAACATATTCAGTGACAACTGAAGCCATAATACATATAAGTATTTAGGTTTTGTCTTTATCTTATATTTGAATACAATTTAAAGTTTTTATAACTGTAAATCAGATCTATATCAATTTGAAACTTTCATACAAATCAAATCTAAATCAATATAAAGCTTACCTCATTAGAATCAAATCTCTATCAATATACAACTTTCCTTAGAATCAGATCTATATCAGTATAAAGCTTAAAATTACCTAAGAATTAGATCTATATCAATATAAATCTTACCTGAGAATCAGATCTATATCAGTATAAAACTTACCTGAGAATCAGATCTATATCAATATAAAGCTTACCTGAGAATCAGATCTATATCAATACCAGAGGCCCAAGGGCCTTAGCGGTCACCTGAGTTATATCATAGGTACTGGTACCTTTATTTTTTTGTTTAGATGTGATGTGGAAATCAGCATGTAAACTAAGTGAAATACAATACTTGTCATGTCATCAAAGGATAAGAATTTGAAAATATTGGTAAATGTTCCTTTTGGGGCCCTGCCCTAGCCCCTGGGGATGGGCCAGGAATCCCAATACTCTCACCAAAGATGATTCTGACTAAGTTTGAGCAATTTTCTGCTGAAAATGGATAAAATATACCCAAAAGTATTATTTCCCTATATAAACTAAAGTAAACTTTAGCCCCTCCCCAAGGGAGAACGGATAGCTCGGGGGTCCTGAAATTTACAATTTAAATAAAGCCCCTGATGATCTTTCTTTCCATGCAGAGAAAATGACTGTAGTACCTCTTAGTCTGGAGAAGAAGATTTTTGAAATATTGATTAATTTTCCATCCATTGGTTCTTGAGAAGCAGTTGAAAATTTAAAAAGGTTTACGCACGATGCACGACAGACAGTGTACGACGACGGACGGAAAGCGATTAGAATAGGTCACTTGAGCAAAGCTTACCTGAGAATCAGAGCTATATCAAGCTGTTTGGAAAGGGCATTGATGGCAATATACTGCCTGTCTAGACACATGTGAGAAAACAGATCTAGTTGGTGTCTGAAATATAAACAAATATATCAAAGATGATGTCATTTCTGACTTAATGTTACAGTGTTTCTAATGGGTAGAAATACCCTATAATATTGTCCTGAAGAAGTACACTGTAAAGGCAAAACTGGTTAACACAATAAAATATACAAACTTCACCCCTTCTCTTGTTGCTTTTGCTTTTGAAATAGATGTGAACTTTTCACTATAATAGCCCTGCAAACTTTTAGTTTTCAGGTGAGGAGCTAAGGACCCATGAAAATATTTTTGAAGAAACAATCGTATTTTATTTGCAACTTTAACAGAAAGTCTAACTATAAGGTATAAATTATCTGACAGATGGACCAGCGAAAAAAAGGCAAACAGTTTTAAAATGCTCCACCTTTTATGTTGCACACAATAGAGCATGTTTATAAAAGGAGTTTCTAACAGATCACATGATATAAAACACACTACATAACATAAATATATACATTTTGTATATATTTTACAATAAAGTATATTTGGATAAACTTGCAAAGAGTTGGTAAACAAATTTGGTTACCATCCAGTGGGTAACACCCTGGACGAGATTTCATTGGTCATTCTTTAATTCTGAAGTCACTTTACATTGCTTGGTGCTGGCATCTTCCATTCTGACGTCACGATTCATGGCAATTGTTCCCTCGTTCAGAAAAAAGGATGACGTATTTCCAAGTAAAACATATGAATTTCTGGATTAAATTTGAAAGTTATGACAGAAAAGGTCTTCAATCTCGAGATGGCTGGTTATCATGTTTATCCAACTCTCATTAGCTAATTTTTAAACTGTAAAGTTAAACTTGATAAACTTCGCTTCTTTACACAATCATAAAATTAACCACTTTGAATAAGATAAACAGGCTAACCAACCATCACTCATTGTGAAGCCTGTCTGTATTCCTGTCTGGTGGACACAGAAGTGTATTCTTCTCTACCAAACCTGTGGTACCTGTAGATACATCATAGTATTACATCACACCTCACCTACCTAAGTACACTAGGATGTCCTGGTCCTCGGAGTGCTCCCCCAGACCCTCATACTACATCACACCTCACCTACCTATAGTACACTAGGATGTCCTGACACACCTCACCTACCTAAAGTACACTAGGATGTCCTGGTCCTCGGAGTGCTCCCCCAGACCCTCATACTACATCACACCTCACCTACCTATAGTACACTAGGATGTCCTGGTCCTCGGAGTGCTCCCCCAGACCCTCATACTACATCACACCTCACCTACCTAAGTACACTCGGATGTCCTGGTCCTCGGAGAGCTACCCCAGACCCTCATACTACATCACACCTCACCTACCTATAGTACACTAGGATGTCCTGGTCCTCGGAGTGCTCCCCCAGACCCTCATACTACATCACACCTCACCTACCTATAGTACACTAGGATGTCCTGGTCCTCGGAGTGCTCCCCCAGACCCTCATACTACATCACACCTCACCTACCTATAGTACACTAGGATGTCCTGGTCCTCGGAGTGCTCCCCCAGACCCTCATACTACATCACACCTCACCTACCTATAGTACACTAGGATGTCCTGGTCCTCGGAGTGCTCCCCCAGACCCTCATACTACATCACACCTCACCTACCTATAGTACACTAGGATGTCCTGGTCCTCGGAGTGCTCCCCCAGACCCTCATACTACATCACACCTCACCTACCTATAGTACACTAGGATGTCCTGGTCCTCGGAGTGCTCCCCCAGACCCTCATACTACATCACACCTCACCTACCTATAGTACACTAGGATGTCCTGGTCCTCGGAGTGCTCCCCCAGACCCTCATACTACATCACACCTCACCTACCTATAGTACACTAGGATGTCCTGGTCCTCGGAGTGCTCCCCCAGACCCTCATACTACATCACACCTCACCTACCTATAGTACACTAGGATGTCCTGGTCCTCGGAGTGCTCCCCCAGACCCTCATACTACATCACACCTCACCTACCTATAGTACACTAGGATGTCCTGGTCCTCGGAGTGCTCCCCCAGACCCTCATACTACATCACACCTCACCTACCTATAGTACACTAGGATGTCCTGGTCCTCGGAGTGCTCCCCCAGACCCTCATACTACATCACACCTCACCTACCTATAGTACACTAGGATGTCCTGGTCCTCGGAGTGCTCCCCCAGACCCTCATACTACATCACACCTCACCTACCTATAGTACACTAGGATGTCCTGGTCCTCGGAGTGCTCCCCCAGACCCTCATACTACATCACACCTCACCTACCTATAGTACACTAGGATGTCCTGGTCCTCGGAGTGCTCCCCCAGACCCTCATACTACATCACACCTCACCTACCTATAGTACACTAGGATGTCCTGGTCCTCGGAGTGCTCCCCCAGACCCTCATACTACATCACACCTCACCTACCTATAGTACACTAGGATGTCCTGGTCCTCGGAGTGCTCCCCCAGACCCTCATACTACATCACACCTCACCTACCTATAGTACACTGGGATGTCCTGGTCCTCGGAGTGCCCCCCCAGACCCTCATACTACATCACCCCTCACCTACCTATAGTACACTAGCATGTCCTGGTCCTCGGCGCGCTCCCCCAGACCCTCATACTCCATCACACCTCACCTACCTATAGTACACTAGCATGTCCTGGTCCTCGGCGCGCTCCCCCAGACCCTCATACTTCATCCCCCCTCGCCTACCTATAGTACACTAGGATGTCCTGGTCCTCGGAGTGCTCCCCCAGACCCTGAGATCATAGTACTACATCACACCTCACCTACCTTTAGTACACTAGGATGTCCTGGTCCTCGATGTGCTCCCCCAGACCCTCATACTACATCACACCTCGCCTACCTATAGTACACTAGGATGTCCGGGTCCTCGGAGTGCTCCCCCAGACCCTGAGATTATAGTACTACATCACACCTCACCTACCTTTAGTACACTAGGATGTCCTGGTCCTCGGAGTGCTCCCCCAGACCCTGACATTCTGCTGCCGTCTCAGCTAGCTCACGTATACTCTTGGTTTTCTTGCCAAGGTCCCAGATGAGCATGACCTCTTCCACCTCCTCGATAGTGATGATGGGTTCAGGATCCGATGTACCATCCAGGTTCTCTACCTCCATTTCAACCTCCATCTGAGTCTTCTCAAGTCTGTTGTATCAAAGTTTCAACGGTGATATAGATATTTTTTCAACAATTTATTGGTAAGTATTTAAAAAACTCAAGGAATATGCCCTCAATGTACATATATTCTCTGCACCCTGGGATTTTCCCATTAAATAATTGAAGGCTCATGACATCAAGACTGACAAATGGCAAGGCCGATAGATAGTGGTATCTGAACTTTGAAACATTTTCCAATAGATACTCTGTGATCAAAGCTGATCAATTTTACTGTAACACTTTATTCAAAACATCACTCAGAGACCACAGGCCCACAGGATTCAGTTTCTGGCCTGACAACTTGTATCAACAACAAGATGACACAAATGGGGACTTCTTATTGTCATGACAACATACAAGGATGTAGAGTAGATAAGTGACATTGAGAGTAGAACCTTTGGATTCTGAAGATGGTTGGTGAATATATAACTTCATTTAATTGTCACATTAAGCAAAATTCACCGATACTGATTCTAATACTTTTGTCTTTCGACAATTTAAACTCCGGTCAGTTCATGAAGCTTAAGTTTCATCTAATTTAGTGTACAAACTGAGCTGACTTTATCAATTCAAACATCTTGTGTTTTACTAAGAGTTTGCTAACGATTTTATATTGAGAGTTTGTTGACCTAACACCACTTCACAACAATGCAATACATTGTAGACCAAATCATACATTCTTTCTGAAAAGTTTCCTTTTTATTCAAAACGCTACAGATTTACATTTCTTGAAAATATATAGAATTCTAACTGACGTATGTTAAATCTATCTTGAATTTTAAAGAACAAATTTTATTTAAAATGATTCTTTCTTGTAAGGAAAGAGGACTGTGATAAAAAATATTACTTCCATCACCTCAGACAATGCAAGACATGACAATTTTATCCACACATTACAAAATTTCAGTCAATATCTGTATCACATGTATCACAAGACAAGTCAGTAAGTTAACCTGAGGACAAACAGCAGATCACTTTTAAATTCCTTTTTTTTCTCCCATAAAACTAAGTTACAAGCAATGAACATATTTTCCTTTCCCACATAGAAGCATTGGTGCAAGTTCTTTCTGTTTTATACAGTGTGTCAATACAACACCAGTTAATGATATGCCACCGCCCACAAGGAGATGTAGGTAAACTATTACCCTGTCCAACTGCTTGGCCTTTGTTTTTGTAACAAGTAACAAATAATGCAAACATGTTAGATTAGCATACAAAATTACAGGTACTACAACAAAACAAGAAATAGAAACCTTCATATTTCTTTCTGATCTGCCCTGATTTATAATTTTAATAATTTGTATACACTTTCAAGTTAACTAACATTTACTTAAATAGATATATTGCAATTTTTCATCACTGCTTATCATAAATTAATCAAAAATAATTTTACAATTGTTGAAATATATGTTTGTCTTCCTTCTATGTCCAAGTCTGTTCTTATTGGCCTTTTATTTTTCAGGAAAAAATGATACATAATATCTTTTTCAGCTGAACATACAGCAATTGTAGTTTTCATTTTTTCATTTTTGGATTATTGGAAATGACGAGCAATGTTGCCCTTCACACTACTCGGGTAAATACTACTTGTAACTACAAATTAAACATACCTGGTCTCTATCAGAATATCCTGGTTCTCCTCGCTCAGGATACAGTTACAGATGAGGTATTGTGTGGCCGCTATGGCCTGGTGATTAGACACACACAGCACATACAGATAGTCGAGGAACCTACAAACATACAACAGTGTTTACATCATGCTCATTCAGGTCTTTACTGTAGTACTTCAGATAAAAGCTCAAAGACAAATGATCTACAACCATCTGTCACAAAATACATGTGCACAAGTAGTTCCTCAGATAACAGCTCATAGTCCTGTTGATACAAAAGAATTATCAATTCTGTTAATAATTGCAAAAGTTTAGGTTTTTTTTAACATTTTAACCATGAATAATGATGTATACAAATTTATCTACAAAAGTTATGTGTCCAGATTGATTTTTTGCAGCAGTTTAATAAGGTGATTTTTTTTTTGGAAGGTGAATCTATGAATTCAACATAATTTTAAATCTTTCCAATCTTACAAGGATCTTTTCAGACCTAAACATATACACCACGTCATCATTCAGGAAACTGTGGACATAACCAAATGAAAAATGTACTGTTTAGTGGCAGCAAAAGAGAAAAAAGACAAGAGGCCCAGAGGGCCTGCATCGCTCACCTGGATATCGAAGCAATTATATGGCAAAATAATCTCCAAATGAGATCCAAAGGAATAGGCCAGACCTCAATGCCAATCCTTGGAGCAATCTGTATTAGATTTTTCATGCCCAGCAATTTTATGTATGATTATTGGGTGGGAAACCTAACTGTTTCCAAGCTGTGAATCAGAAACCAGGTCCCTAAGGTTGTGGCCAGACCCCAGGATTTATTCTAATACAGTGTATCATGACTGCATTTGTCTCTTTATGCCAAACAATTGTATATATACAGTTTTGGGGTGGGATCTTAACTGTTTCAAAGTTATGACCCCAGGGGTTAAGTCTCCAAGGGTGCGTCAGACCCCAAGGCCATCCTCAAAGCTTATGTGCATTCATCTCTTTATACTCAGCAATTTTATATATGGTTATAGGGTGGGGATCTCAACTGTTTCCAATCTGTGACTCAGAAACTAGGTCCCTGTGGGTTTGGTCGGTACCCAGGGTCTGTTCTAATATGATTATCATGACTGCGTTCGTCTCTTTATGCCCAGTATTTGTATATATAGTTTTGGAGTGGGGATCTCAATCGTTTAAAAGTTATGACCCAGGGACTATATGTCTCCAAGGGTGGGGACAGACACACCGTTTATACAAAATTGGTTCCCCTTGACCCAAGGATGCTCAACACCAGACATGGACCAAATCCTCTCATTCCTACAGAAGAAGGATTTTAAAGAAGAATTTGCTATATTTCCCCCATTTCACCCAAGGATGCTTCACACTAAATATGGAACAAATCCTTTCATTCCTACAAAAGGAGAAGGATTTTAAAGAATTTGCTGCATTTCCCCTATTTGGCCCAGCCCCTTAGGCCCCAGGGAGGCAAGACCCACCGTTTATACAAAATTGATTCTGCTTCACCCAAGAATTCTTCAGACCAAATATTGAGGGGAAGGACTTTAAAGAATTTGTTATGTTTCCCCTATTGGGCCCTGCCCATCAGGCCCCTGGGGGGCCAAACCCAAGAATTATACAAAATTGGTTCCCATTCACCCAATGATGCTTCAGACCAAATATGGAACAAATCCTTCATTCCTACAGAAGAAGGATTTTTCAGAATTTGTTATGTTTCCCCTATTGGGCCCCGCCCCTCAGGCCCCGGGGGAGCCAAACCCACGAATTATATAAAATTGGTCGGTTTATACAAAAGTTGGTTACCTTCCACAAAGGATGCTTCTGACAAAATTTGGTCAAAATCTGCTAGTCGTTCATAACTTGTATCGATTTTTAGGAAAAGTTGATGGACGACGGACGAACGACAGATGCCACGCCATGGCATAAGCTCATCTGGTCCAAAAACCAGATGAGCTAAAGAAGAAAAAGAAAAAAAAAGAATAAAAAAGTATCAATGCCCTTCCCCCCTAAATGATTAGGGGCTGGAGTATAAGGAAGAGTGTTATACCTTGGCTTTTTGTTTTTTCGGACCAGGCTGACAAAGGTGACAATCTCCTGCTTGGTGATGTGTTTTTCCAATAGTTTCCTGTTGTTGTTCAATAAAGCTGTGATGGTTTCCTCTGCTAAAACATCATATCCTATTTGCTTTTGCATAAATGCAAAGTATTTTGCAACATATTCCTATGGAAAAACAAAAATAGAAGAACAAAATTGTTTTTAGGCCCGCATCTTTAATCAATTGGGTACAGTAAACACATTTCACCCAATGCTGAGGAGCAAACCTTTCCAATTCGAGGGCTGTATTATAACAAGATCTAGCTGAAGATTTGGTCTATTTCAATTTTTTTATTCAGAATATACAGGCATTTATCTAGAGTGGCTACACGATAATTTAAAGAAAGCGTAGGACTACTTAGGTGTAACTAAATTAATTCAATTTTGTTTTGCTCTTCCACTTGAATGTCTTGTCAAAGACATCTTCTTTGTTATCAATATCGCTCCAGCGTGACACATTACATATATGTTGAGTGAACACTTTCACTATTTCCACTGTTTACAGAAAGTGAGAAAGGTCCTCTTACTTTGTCTATTACACTTCCAGATTAGTATACCTTATATTTCCATTAGGTTTTGCTGGGAGAGACGCAGTATAACAGTTTATAGATCTGTCATCTTTCATACCCCCCCAACCCCCAACCCCCAACCCNTGTGAAGGACCTACCTGGTTTTTCCTGTAGTCTTGCTGAGAGAGACACAGTATACCAGTTTTTCTTTCCCCCAAACCCGTTGAGGACCTACCTGGTTTTTCCTGTAGTCCTGCTGAGAGAGACGCAGTATGTGGTAACACAGTTTACATATCTGACGTATGGGGGCGTGGCGCTGGTCTGCTAACTCCTCCATCTTCAGCAGGGGATTGGACCCACTGAAGGGAGCCTTCAGGATCTGGAAAACCTGGACAACAAATGGAACAATACAATTAGTATTTTAGCACTCAAAATAATTATTTGTTTTAATTGATGACAAAGATGTTGTTACTGAAGTGATTTTTTAACAGGACTGAAATTTTTGACTCAGACTAGGAATTATATACATACAATGAAATACATGAAACTATATAGCTAGAAGATATTAATTATATTTTGCACAGTTTTGAAAAAAAATCAAGTTGGAAGTCTGTGCATACTTTTCAATAACATCCAGTTGTTCTACTATACATCTTTATTTTTAGATTAGGTCGTTATTTTTAAGCAATCATACAGCTATTATGTTCTCCTCTTCAGGGTATCTGAAAACACTTCAATCTTAATCTACTGACACAAGGACAGTTAGTAATGGTAGCTTAGCTGTTTTCCTATTTTGTAAAAATCAGTTTAAATACATTAAATTTTAAAGTTACTGGACATTAAGTAAATAAATTTGCTGTACACCAAAATCCAAACATTTTGATTCCGTGACTTGACTGATACAAGTTTTATACGTCTCTGTAACAAACGCTGTAAATGCTGGTGGATAACACAAGGAGGTCATGCCTGCTTAAGGATGTCCTGTTCTCGTAGCAGCTTCTGTCTCTCCCTGCAGTCCTTGGGTTTGGCCATCTCCACCTTGAGGGGATCTCCTCCAGTGTTTTGAGATTCTTGTTGGGTCACAAATTGCAATACGTCCGACAGCAGCTGTGTCACAAATCTGTAAACCAAGTGTCAAAGGTAACGCATTGAAGCATTGGTGCTTTGTAATATATCTCAGAAATGTATAGAGTACATACCTGCCAACTCTCCCTATTTAGGAGGGAGACTCCCGATTTTAGACCCTTAAATTTAGTATTTTCAACAAGAAATTTCGTTTAACTATCACTATATTCAAAGATCTAATGATTTCATTTGAAAAGAACAACTCAAACTAAGTTGTTTTATAGGATTATTTCGTCTCTAGGGATAATTATTATATACACATATGTTTTTCTGGTTCACATGGTTGAGTATATGAATAATCCTCACAAATAAATGTGGTCTATTTTAAAATGCCGATCACTAAAGTCAAGCACTAAATATTTTTACCAAATTAGATTGTGTGTGATTCTGATTCTGTATCAAATTTAGAATGCAAGCTTATAAATAAAATTCATTAAATATTTCTATTGATATTTGTATGATATTCAGGCATGTAATATACCTACATAAGACACATACGTTTTGCTCTACTATATTTCCTGACCTTACTAAGACCTTATAACAAACACCAGACACACATATCCATGACAAGCACAAGTTACACATCTCATACCTATCACCAGAAATCTCCTGACAAGCATTTCACAAGTCTAGTGACCAGCACCAGACACATCTTGTGACAAACACCAAAAGACATTTGACAAATACAAGTTTAACGTCTGGTGACGAGAACCTGATTTGCCGTGTGACGAGGACAAGATACCAGACACATGACGACGAGAAATCTTTTGCCAGTGTTACCTTCTCTCATTCTGTGTGATGCAGCCCTTTTCCAACTTGGCTGCAAAGTCGGCCAGAACGCGACTGGCGTCGTTGGCGAAGTCAAGGTCCCTCACTTCTGATGGGGGGACTGGAACTATAGCAAACGCCTCACGATCCTCCTTTGTCCCGGCACAGCCAACCTATAATTGATATAGGGAACACAATTTTTATTTTTAATCCAAGTCCAAAACAGATTAAAACAAAATTTTGTACATAGGTGACCAAATATGATGGTCTTACCTACATGTTAACACAGCATTATTTTTCAAAAAAAAGGAAATCATCAAACACTGGAAATTTTAATTTAAAAATGCAAAAACTTAATATTGATGGAGATGCTGACCAAGTTGATGGACCATAGGTAGGGTGCATCCAGTGTTTGATGCATGGGTTGAGATGAACTACTCAAGATGATTTATGCATCTATGGTCCAAGTTTGGTTGGTCTAGCACTTATACTATCTGTGAAACTAACTTAAATGCAAAAACTTAATGTTGACGCCCCCCGCCGCCGGAAAAGCAACACCTTAGTCTCGCTTCGGCTATTTCGTGGCGGGAAGACGAAAAACCATTTAGGTGACATGTTCATTAGACAACACTAGGTTTGTACCTTCTTCATGATGGGTTTATCCTCGTCTTTGTCCAGTGGGATGGAGGTGCTGTGAACCCAGCTGTTGGTGCACAGGTGATGTAGCCGCACAAACGAGTTCCTGTAATTACACAACAAAGGGAACTAACTTCACTAAGCCAACTGAAATTGATGCACGACAGGAGAGTTACTTTTGTCTACATATTTAAAATAGAACAAAGAACATGAAAAAAGGACTTACTCCCATATCAAATAAAAACAGATACATAACTATTAATTGTTAGAACAAATTTGCTTTCCAGATGAATGAAGACAGTATTGAGTAGGATGAGACCAGCAATACCTCGGCACATTGGAGTCCCTTGTCATCGTAGTGGGATCCAACTCAAAGATGGTGGCCACATCATGTCCATGGGGGACAGACACGAGACAGAAGACCGGTGATGTGCTTGTCCCCCTCAGTTTATTCCTCATAGTGTCAGGAGCAGGATCCTTGTCCACCTGGTAAAAAGGAACGGCAAATAAAAGATTAATTGTAATCAAGACATGGATCAACATACCCGGATGTATTCAACTGATGAGAACATTCAATTTCCAAACCAACTGCTTTGTTACCTGCCCTACAAGGAAACATTTTGTCAATGTCAATAGACACGTTTAATTGTATTTTACATGATGAGAGAATATCAAACTAGGATGAAGCTAGCTCCCAAATTCTGACAGGCTGCTGAATAAATAGAAGTATTTTTTTCAAATATGCTCCCTATATGATAGCTTCATCACTACAGATTTTGAAGAATGATTTGTGGAGGAAAGGAAAACTGACCAGCCATTCATGTGTAACTGATCTCAACAACTAAAGCCTAACTGACCTTAACTCAATCACCCCTGAAATTTTGTAATGTACTATTCCAACCTTTGAATTGGAGGAGTTCAAATGTGTTTTCAGGGGTGAATGAGTTAACAGCTCAGGTGTAACTTACCTCGGCAGCTAGGTACTGTCCTGTAGCAAGGTGTTTAAATCGGTAGAGACTCATCCATTGGCCAGCGCCTCCCCGACACGGGTCATGCTGTACTACCTATAAATCAATAAGTATCATCTACAGATAGGTTAGGGGAAGGGGTTTTATCCTGCAGCTTCCAAAGAAATAGTTAGATGGTACTGTAGAGATATACGCTCTGTGATGCCTTCAAGAAATATTGAAATTTGACAATAACTATTTCCAAACCTAAAATTACGGTGTCTAGTATAATTTCCCATGTCTGTTTTTATTTCATGTTTCATTTAAAAGAGGGCACTATATGTACCTCAATTTCCCACAATGCCTTGGAGCTGGTTGCCGTTGTGGCGGTCTGTCTGGCAGTGATCCTGAGGAACACAAATTGCTGTTTTTTGTACTCGTCACACGTCAGAAACATCTGCTCCTCAGCATGGAACAATCTTACCACATCACCCTGCAAAGGATAAATATATCATGAAAAACTATAGAATATATCACATTCTTCAAGTATGAAGTATATTTTATAACATACCAAATTTCTTGTATTTGTATACCTTATTGATATCTTGATCATATCTTTTAAAATTGAGAAACAATTCTGGAGAAATAAAGTATAACGACAATCATCATTTTTCTAATACAGAAAAAAATATAGCAACAACTTTAAAAACTCAACACGCTATTTTATTCTTCTACTTTTAAAATGAGCACTCACCCCTTTGAGAACCTCCTCTTTATTTTCTCTGTAGTCCATAAACAGTGTCATCTTCCAGCAGGCTGGGCTGGCAGTATTGACAGAGTTTACCTAAAATCATGTTGTCACCTATTATATACCAGGGATAACTAACTACAGCTTTGCTGCCTATGTTCTACACTGTTCAAGATTACATCAACTTTTCACAACAAATCAGCAAACACAGCAGTTCTACAATAATGATCTTTAAATGAGGTTTGTTCTAAATTTATCCTGATTCTTAAGTTTTATCTATCAAATGATCATGATTTACTGCTATACTAAAGTATAAAGCTGGCCATGTAACAACAAGTGACTTTTCTGGTTACCATTCCTTGTTACTCACTCAGCAATAACATCAGATAATTTCTACTTTTTCATTAAGAATGAAGGATACATGTATATATAACAATGAGTTAATCTGATGTCTCACAGTTTTGATACACTTGTGTGCTGTTCTATAATCTCCAGAGACACACGTACCTCCTTACAGCCTGGCTTGTCTATAAGTTCATATGTACTGGCGTGTAGTGGCTGTCCGGCATTAACAGGATTGAGTACCACCTTGTCCCCCACCACCACCTACAACACAGTATCAGAACATCCCTGTCATCGGATAACAACCATGTTACACCTCCACAACAGTATTAAAGCATTACTTCTGATTAGATCATTTGCATCTTACATCTTAACAAAATAACAGTTCCATAAACAGTATGACCTTCCCTTAAGAAAACTTTGTTTATTGGCAAAAATGAAAACAATACAATTTCATTTCTCTACAAAATATTTTATTTCGATAATCTCAACACTGGCTGAATATAAGCAATTTAAAATTCAAATATATGATTACTGATCTATTTCTGTGTTTGTCTAATAACTGAAATTCATTATTTATTTATTTTTATTCACTATAATGCATGTTCAAATTATTTACAATAAGCATTATCAAAAACATTTTTATCGAAATTTATATATTATTGACAAAAAAATACAACTTTGGAAATGGGATGCACCACAACGTACCGGATCACCAGCCTGGCGAAGCTTATAGAAGGGCATAATGTAAAACCATGACCCTTCATTTCCTGCTGTGTCCAAGGTCACTCGCATCGCATTCTTCTCCAGTAGGGCAGGCAGACGCTTGTTTACAGTCAGATACTTATTACTCTTTAGATGGAGCAACTGAAATATCAAACAGGTATTTGTTACAGTAACATCAAACTGGTATTTGTTACTCTTTAGATGAAGTAACTAACACCAAACTGGTATTTGTTACTCTTTAGATGAAGTAACTGGAATATCAAACAGGTATTTGTTACTCTTTAGATGAAGTAACTAACATCAAACAGGTATCTGTTACTCTTTAGATGAAGTAACTAACATCAAACTCGTATTCGTTACTCTTTAGATGACGTAACTAACATCAAAATGGTATTTGTTACTCTTTAGATCAAGTAACTAACATCAGTCTCGTATTTGTTACTCTTTAGAAGAAGTAACTAACACCAAACTGGTATTTGTGACTCTTTAGATGAAGTAAATAACATCAAACAGGTATCTTTTACTCTTTAGATGAATTAACTAACACAAAACTGGTATTTGTTACTCTTTAGATGAAGTAACTAACATCAAACTGGTATTTGTTTCTTTTTAGATGAAGTAACTAACATCAAACTGGTATTTGTTACTCTTTAGATGAAGTAACTAACATCAAACTGGTATTTGTTACTCTTTAGATGAAGTAACTAACATCAATCTCGTATTTGTTACTCTTTAGATGAAGTAACTAACATCAATCTCGTATTTGTTACTCTTTAGATGAAGTAACTAACATCAAACTGGTATTTGTTAGTTACTCTAGATCTTTAGATTTAGAAACTAAAACATCAAAAAAGGCATTGTGTAATTACCTTTAGATGAAGTGACTTAATCATTTATTTTGTTACTCTTCAGATGGAGTGACTTAAACATCAAACAGGTGTTTGCTGCTAAAATGGGGGGTTTTAAGGACAAACGTGAGGTTTAAATTCACATAATTCTGTTTCCCACAACTTAATTAAGTGCCAAATCCCTGCATTTATTATGGAGTTTAGTTGGTAAAACCAGGAACAAGTGATAAGTCTGGCTATCTTTCTCAAACTTACACGGATAGTGTTTGAAAGCAGGCATCATGTACAGAGTTATATAGGGGCAAAATTCCTCATCTATTGAAGATGAGAGATTACAAAAAATACATGATTCTTTCATGAAGTCCAGTGATAACAGAAAATCAATACATCAAACTCTAGCGCTGATTGTAGTCAGATCTGGGCTCTGCACTACATGATCAAGTTTTAGCCCTCCTATAAGAGAAAGGAGAACCAAAGCAGAGTAATATAGAAGCATCAGATATCATTAGAATGTTCTGACAACAAAAAGTTCCTAAAAAAACTCTTATGTAATACTGGGTTGATCTCTTATTACTTATAATGAAAATATTTGGCATGTACCAATTTTGAAATAAAAACCTTGTTTGACAATACCGATAATTATACATGACAATTTGATGTAATGTGAGAGCGTAGTGAAATATGTTTCTTGTTTTACCCTACTTCATCAAACAAATGTCAGGAAAACGTAGCAGAGATCTAGAGTGCTGCTGTTACATGTGCAATCTAGCTAGACTGACATTACAATTGTGAGCCTGACTATATGTCTTCCTACTTCAAACATTATCACTATTTTCACACTGACGTTTATGGATTTATATATTGCCAACCTGAGCTCTATCATATTAGTAAGATCAGCTGACACATCAACTTTACCTAAATGTGACATTCTCACTGTTTTTATAATAGCATTATTGTCATATCCATGTCTATATAAAGAGACCAATGATTTTTCACGTGGAAAACATCTTGGACAAGTAACTCAACTGTCTTGTCATTCTTTGCAAGATTTAAGACTGCATACAGGAAAATCAGTGAAACTAAAAGAAATTAGTTTGTCTGTGAACATGCGATCATTCTATTGATAATAACGTATATTATGCTGGGGACCTGTCAAGAGTTATGAGATGTTGGCACCGCGATCAATAACTGCCTGATTGCTGCCAAGTCTGCTGGGAAAATATATAATTATAGCTAACCAAGTTATCAGTATCACCTATCTGTGTCAGCTTCATCAGCTGCACAGAGCAGTTATGATGAATCTGTTAAGAGGAAGTCAATGGGATATAGTGATTTCTAAAATAGCTGGCATTGCAAATGTATAGTGGACATTTTCTAATTGGAATCAGTGGCTAGGGAATGTCAAAGCCAGCACCAGGCATTACAACATACACACATCAAAACATCAACATCTCTCTGGCATGTTAACTCAAAAGCATCCGACAGATTATGTTTTTAAACCTTTGATTGCAAATTATGATGATTTTTTTAGGAGCTAAATATCTAAATAAGTATTTAATCTGTTATTGAGTTAACCAAATGAAGTTATTGACTAATTGACAACATCAATAGACAGAGATGCTGTCAGGGTTTAATCAAAGGGTTATTTATCCTCCATTTATAGATATTAAATTCCCTTTACCCAAAGATGCTCTAGAACAAGTTTGGTTAAAATCCCTTCATCGGTACAGAAGGAGAAGGATCTTTAATGTTTTCATCTATTTCCCCTAATGGGCCCCACCCATCTGCCCCAAAGAAGGGGGTCCACACACCGCAGTTTATACAAAAATGATACTTTTGTCCTTAAGCATGCTTCAGACTGCATTTGGTTTAAATCCCTTCACATGTATATTAGGAGAACAAATTTTCCTCTATTTCTTAGGGCTGTAACGATACACCGCGGTGCACCGAAAACCGCGCTAAATTGTTTCGGTTCGGTGTACGATATGTTTTTTTCCGTGTTTCAGTTTGGTTCGGTTTTTAGTATTACCTGACTTCCGGAATTTAACCATACATGTGCAACATAAACATTTACTCTCCAGCGTTACCTACGATGATAATAAAGGTTTTGAAGGGTTTGACATGGTTGATGTGGAAATACTTCGGTGTAACATAATATGTGACTTTCCAATGAACGGCTTTGTGCCCTACGCAAACAGGAAAATATTGGGGGACCAAGGCGCACATGTCGTCTGCAGGTGAGGCAGAATTGAACATTGACATTGATACGTTTTGAGCTGATTGATTTCTTCAAACTTTATATCGATGATTTAATCATAAAGTAGACCGTAGTTAACAATTATATCTATATACCGACTGTGACAGTTAACATATTGAATGACGTCTTGAAACCTGTAGCAAATCACATGCAATTCTTGATGAAATACCTGAGAATCTCCATGTAAATGTACAGCGTCTTATGTCATAAATGAAGTTTATAATCTCTGATATCATTTGCCAATCACATTCGCTGACACAAATAATTTTAAATTATGATGTTTCTGGTGCTTAAATACGATTAATTAAAAGTTTCACCCTTTCTTACCTTTATTACCACCTGTACAGGTAAATACTGAAGCAACTTTAGAATTGAAAACGCTAATGTAAACTAGAGACAATAACGAACAATTTCATATAACTTTTATTTACATATAACATACATTTTTCAAGTTATGCACATTTGAAAAATTAAGTAAATCAATTTATATTTCAATAACTAATTCAGCAGTGGTGTCCCTTTACATAGAAATCAATGAAGCAGCATAAAGTTTTAAAAAAAACTCCCGCTTCTTTTCGCTTGCCTGTTTTGCAGCATTTTGGATTCTTGCTAAATGTCCCCGATGGAAAATCATTCTCCACTTGCCGTATATGTTTCCTAGATTTAAGTTACAAGTCAGGGAACACATCAAACATGCCGACGCATATGAAGAGGAAGCATAACATTTCGTCATCCTGTATCGTATCAGAATGTATCGTATCGTGGGTAGATATTGTGATACGTATCGTATCGTGGCCTAGGTGTATCGTTACAGCCCTACTATTTCCCCTATTGGGCCCTGCCCCTCTGCCCCCAGAGGGGCCACACCCTCTGTTTATACAAACTTGAGGCTCCTTTGTCCAAAGACGCTTTAGAACAAATTTGGTCAAAATCCTTCTATTGGTTGAGAAGAAGATTTTTAAAGATTTTCCTATTTTCCCCCTATTTGGCCCCGCCCCTCTGCCCCCTCGGGGAACCATACCCTCTGTTTGTACAAAACTGAGAACCCTTTGGCCAATGATGCTCCAGACCAAATTTGGTCAAAATCCTTTGAGCCATTAAGGACAAGTAGCGTTTTAAAGGAAAAAGGTGACTGACGATGGACGCCATACGCTGCACCATGGCATAAGCTCACTTGGCCCTTCGGGCAAGGTGAGCTAAAAATGAAATTGCTCTCAGCATGAAATATTCTGTTGATTATGTGGCTAAATGTCAGATCCCATAAAAACCAAATTCCTTAAAGATGTCTCATGTGAATACCTCATAACACGATTAACTCATTCACTCCTGAAATGTTATAATGAACTATTCCAACATTTGAATGAGAAAAGTTCAAAGGTGTCTTCAGGGGTGAATGAGTTAACTTATGAAGAAGACATGTGTTAACATCTGACTCAATACAAGCTTTGTTTTACCTGTATCACGTTACCATACTGGATTTCTGATCCCAGCTGTTTCTTGTTTTCTCCCTCATTCTGCTTTTTCTCCAATTCTGCTGCATGCTACAAAAATAAAACCTCACATATCAATAATGGTAGGTCTGACGTGATGCTTTTATGTGTCCCTAAACTTTTCACTTCTGTGCTTGAATTATCTCCCTCCAAATGTTCAATTCACATTTTGCCAAGATTCTAAATTGCTCGAGTGTAATTAATACAGGCTTTCTTGTGTGCTTTTCAACTGTGTCATCACGTCTTGTGTACTTTTCAAATGTGTCATCACATCTTGTGTACCTTTCTAATGTTTCACCAATTGTGTATCTTTCAAATGTGTCACTAATTCTTGACTACATTTCAAATATCATCAATTTTTGTGTGTTTTCAAATTTGCATCAATTTTTGTGTACTTTTCAAACGTGTCTTTAATCAATAAACCAAAACATGCACAATTCCTGTATAAGGTATGAACAATATACTCAGACTATTCGTATAGTTGGAGTTCCCTTGAACAGAAGACAAGCTTCAGTTGGACAACATTACTGCATACCAGGAAAGTTTGGCTGCTGTTTAAATTTCGCCCTTTTCACAGGCTCCTCATTAAGGGCGAATTAAGCATGACAGTGAACACAGATTTTAACAGTGAATGGTGAATGTTTGTTGGGGCGAAAGTTTCCTGGTATAAAGCAGGTCCATACAAATTAACCAAACCGGAGATTTACATCCACATTTCACTACTTCAGACTCCTTTGATTTGTAGGTTACAACTTACTCTAACTTAATTACTATAGAGGTTAACTTCCTGTGTGGCATATTGATTTGCCATTTCGAAAACTTCAGATATATAACCACACTGCAATTAAAAATGTGACCTATGTTCATCAATAATATATGCCAGGTAAACCTAACAGATTTGTATGGTACTTTTTCAGAGGCACAGTGTTTAAATATAGGTGCAGTGGATTGTGAGGTAAACAATGTTTGATGTGTTGCAAAGTGTAGGAAAATTTTAATTGAGAATTTTCGAAAAACACAGTGTTTATAGTTATACATGCAGGTGTGCTGCAAGGTCATGGATCACTTACATGGAGTTTTTTCAGGAGAACTGTGTCTGGGGCACTTGTAAGGTTTGTGCCCCCAGTACGCTGGGCCGTCCAGAACTGGTTCTGGGCTGAATACCGGCTATTAGGACATATCTTGAATAGGCAGTCTGCAAACATAAAATAAAGTCTCATCACCTGTATAATTTTGTTTCATTATGAAAATTATGTGATTAAGATGCTACAGAATTTCCAGGATATGACAGGGATAGTTTCCCGTTTCAGTTCATGAAGGTTTCTAAATTTGAATGTGGGCAACATATATAAAGTATCATACCTACAGATCTATACAAGTATAATCTGTTATACATTCCACCAATACAAGAGTATTTTTCTGTGTTTCTCACAGATACAGCACTTGTATGGTCTAAGGAAGGGAGACAACTCTGTTAGTTCTACAGATGTCAGCGGAGGAGATTAATGAGAAGCACCTGGACACGTTTGTCTAACAAGGTGAGGGCAACAGGTTAATAGTTATATGACAGCAGGGCACATTTACACAGGCTTTAGGTGATGTAATTAGACAAAGTGTCTTCTGATAGATGTATCCTCTAATAAGACAGTACCGACTCTCAGATAATGTCGTGTACTTATAGCTTACTGCACTGTAACAGTGATACACGCATCTTACAGTAAATATACACAGGCTTCCCACAACACGTTTATAGCAGGCCGCACCACTACTATGTTAATACATCAAAGGAATGGATTAACTAGGCATACAGCCATAAATATATTATTATAATATATCAAATGATCTGAAGAAAATTCTCATCAAAAATGTTAATATATTTTTGTCCGAAAGGATGACAAACACAAAGATACACAATTGAATCTTTATCTTATAACGGATACCTATAGCCATTGTTTGTATTGACGTGTCGACTCTAGCTCTATAAAATCTAGCACTTTGTCAATGACAATTGTGAAACATCATGATAAATAGTGATCCAAAAACTTTGAAAGGGAATGATACAAAAAGAACTGAGAAAGAGGAAGATTAATTTAAGTGGGAATGCATTGGAATATGTGGATGCATTCTAGAAATACCAGCTGTGGTACATTATATCAGTATCTATAATACCAGCTGAGGTACATTATATCAGTATCTATAATACTAGCTGAGGTACATTATATCAGGATCTATAATACCAGCTGTGGTACATTATATCAGGATCTATAATACCAGCTGTGGTACATTATATCGGTATCTATAATACCAGCTGTGGTACATTATATCGGTATCTATAATACCAGCTGTGGTACATTGTATCAGTATCTATAATACCAGCTGTGGAATATTATATCAGTATCTATAATACCAGCTGTTGTACATTATATCAGTACCTATAATACCAGCTGTGGTACATTATATCGGTATCTATAATACCAGCTGTGGTACATTATATCGGTATCTATAATACCAGCTGTGGTACATTGTATCAGTATCTATAAGACCAGCTGTGGTACATTATATCAGTATGTATAATACCAGCTGTGGTATATTATATCAGTATCTATAATACAAGCTGAGGTACATTATATCAGTATCTATAATACCAGCTGAGGTACATTATATCAGTATCTATAATACCATCTGTGGTACATTATATCAGTATCTATAATTCAAGCTGTGGTACATTATATCAGTATCTAGAATACCAGCTGTGGTACATTATATCAGGATCTATAATACCAGCTGTGGTACATTATGTCAGTATCTATAATACCAGCTGTGGCACATTATATCAGTATCTATAATACCAGTTGTGGTCCATTATATCAGTATCTGTAATACCAGCTGTGGTATATTATATCAGTATCTATAATACAAGCTGTTGTACATTATATCAGTATCTATAATACCATCTGTGGTACATTATATCAGTATCTATACTACCAGCTGTGGTACATTATATCAGTATCTATAATTCAAGCTGTGGTACATTATATCAGTATCTATAAAACCAGATGTGGTACATTATATCAGTATCTAGAATACCAGCTGTGGTACATTATATCAGTATGTATAATACCAGCTGTGGTACATTATATCGGTATCTATAATACCAGCTGTGGTACATTGTATCAGTATCTATAAGACCAGCTGTGGTACATTATATCAGTATCTATAATACTAGCTGAGGTACATTATATCAGGATCTATAATACCAGCTGTGGTACATTATGTCAGTATCTATAATACCAGCTGTGGCACATTATATCAGTATCTATAATACCAGCTGAGGTACATTATATCAGTATCTATAATACAAGCTGTGGTGCATTATATCAGTATCTATAATACAAGCTGAGGTACATTATATCAGTATCTATAATACAAGCTGAGGTACATTATATCAGTATCTATAATACTAGCTGAGGTACATTATATCAGGATCTATAATACCAGCTGTGGTACATTATATCGGTATCTATAATACCAGCTGTGGTACATTGTATCAGTATCTATAATACCAGCTGTGGTCCATTATATCAGTATCTATAATACCAGATGTGGTACATTATATCAGTATCTATAAAACCAGATGTGGTACATTATATCAGTATCTAGAATACCAGCTGTGGTACATTATATCAGTACCTATAATACAAGCTGTGGTACATTATATCAGTATCTAGAATACCAGCTGTGGTACATTATATCAGTATGTATAATACCAGCTGTGGTACATTATATCGGTATCTATAATACCAGCTGTGGTACATTGTATCAGTATCTATAATACCAGCTGTGGTACATTATATCAGTATCTATAGACTTTCTTTTGCAATGTGTATTGGAAATCCCACCTGCAAATCACATATATACAATGTTATTCAGACTGCTCCATATCAACAGGATGTTGGTCCTCTAGGTCTTGGAGAATGGAAGATAACAAAACATCTTCTAAGGACTTAGACTGAAGAGGACAATGAAACATATCTATAACATACATACAAAATATCTATCTATCATGATCAAGTGTTTTCCTGGTACACAGGAAGTGGCTTAAAAATGCACACTTGACAAGACTCAACACTTATTACAATAGGATTGACCCAA
Organism: Mizuhopecten yessoensis; assembly: GCF_002113885.1. Taxonomy (NCBI): domain Eukaryota; kingdom Metazoa; phylum Mollusca; class Bivalvia; order Pectinida; family Pectinidae; genus Mizuhopecten; species Mizuhopecten yessoensis. Next base: position 197,230 of record NW_018408516.1, read on the forward strand.
ATCCAATCTAAGCAATGCATGTAACAATTGGACTTACCTGACACAATCCTTCAATATGCATCAATAAGGTCTGCTCGGATGACCAAAAGTATATATACATGTACTGTTTGACAAAATCAATAAAGTGATACCTTAGCATTACTTCTCCCAGAGAACCTGAAGTACATCCTACGTTTTATAGATAAGGAGAATCAGAAAGTATTAGAGACCGAATGGTGTATGAGCTAGGAGATTTAAAAACTCATTCAAACAGAAAAAAAAAAGATTTGTAAAAAGAGAATCAGACAGGCACTCGATTCGATAAGTACCAGCAGTTATGGTAAGATTTCCAGTAAATATTTCGTGCATGGATTGTATGTGATGTATACTGAATGTCTTGCCACCTTCTGGTCCCCAGTCAAATTAATATGTTACCATGACACTCCCGCACACGGCCTTGATACAGCCAGACTCCTCAATATGGCTGGCCTGACTGACCTTCCACTAAAGCTTTCATCACTCTTGCTGGTGACAGCGAGCCAGCCATGATGAGAGATGGACAGAGGACAGCAGGTGCTTGTTATAGATGGTAACAGGTTAAAGTAAATTGGTTAACTGTATGGAAAGAAAGATAACTGTGAAGATAATTTGATTTTCTTTCCTTTTTCAAAAGAAATTTTCTATTGATTAGTCATTAACGAGGACAATGAAAACATTTTGTTTTACATCCAACTGAGGGTTTCCAAGAATTCACCCGTGGATGTCTTCTCCATACTAAATCCAATCTATTCTCCTATTCTACTTTCAGGAATGCAGTATGTAGTAAGATGGGGAAAAACACCATTTAACACGAAATGGTTTTATCCAGATCAATTATCTGATTCTAAGTGCTATCTCCAAAAAGTGTTAATAACCTGGCCATCAACTGTGAAATCAATCTACAGTACAAAGATCTAAACATAACATAAACAGATATTGTGTACTGTAAATGTACTATATGTACTGATATATATAGCCTTAAATCAGTACTCCGATACACACAACTGTACACAGTAAAAGTATAATCATTGGTCAAAGGGCAAATTGAAACCATTTTGAAACTGGCAACTTTATACACAACAAAACAAAGAATTAAAGTTCAAAAATTTATTGAGTCTAAATTTAAAGTAACTTGTTCAGGTTATATTAGTTATCTTTTGGCATTCTTAGGGGCTGCTCTCTGTTACTTAAACTAACTACAACATAGTTGGTTACAAACATATCTATTTACAGCAACAGGAAATTAAAAACCAACACACTTAACTTAAAAGAAGAGTGGGGCGATCCCCGGCTTGAGCGATCTCAAGCTGGTGACTAGAATAAGTTGTGGGGTGATCCCCAGGGCTTGAGCGATCCCAAGCTGTGGAGCGAGTAGCTAACAGGCGGCCCTGCAAACAGGCATCGAGCGACCCCGGTGCCTGAGTGTTCAGAGTATAAGTAAGAAACATGGTTTACAGGGCGATCCCCAACAGGCACTTACACAGTTATACTCTGACTAGCTAAGCACGCCCTAAGTCACCTACCCTAAAACTATGTTAGATTATCAAAAAGCAAACCAGGATTAAGAAATGTACGTGACTTAAAGGGGGTGCTCCCCGGCAGGCACACAAACTGGTTATGATTGCAAAAATAAAAATACAACAACAAGCATATAATGAATTGGGGGTATAATTCCCGAATTACATGTCCAATCGAACGAAGGTTACAGATACAAATGTAAATGTGAAGTAACAGAGCGAGAGCCCCCAAGAATTGTAAAACAGAAATATTACATAAAAAATGGTTACACATATAAAAATACATACACATGGTAGGTTACATAGATTCCGATATATTCATGTTTTCCTGGGCCTGTTTAATAGTGGAAGGATGGGTGTGTATATAACGAGTGAAACAGTCAGACTTCCATCTACCCAAAACTTGGAGGACATGACCTTCGACCCCTCCTGCTGCCCCTGAGGTGCAGGCACCAATTCTAAAAGAATGGCCACTAAAAAATCTATCTTCATAGCCTAGTCTGCTCAAAGTATCTTTCAGGTAACACAAGAAGGTAGTCCTAGTCAGAGGTCTATAACTGCACTCATTTTCAAGAAATAAAGGTGCATCAACGTCAGCACCTTGTTGATGCCTCATGGTCAAATACTTGTGCATGGTATCAACAGGATATAGAGGCTTGTTTTCAAAAATAAAAATTGACACGCCTTTACCAAAAGGATCTGTTTTAGAAGATCGTAATCTTAGGGAAAATTTTGACTTGTCATCTGCAATTACAATATCACCAACTTTAACAAAATTCCCATTGAATGATCTGCAAGTGAATTCCCCACATCGTAAAAAACCATAGAATGCAGTTTTAAAGGTGCATGCTAACATGAGGTCAACAAAAGGAGTAAATACTCCTGAATGAAGAGCCGTACATAAATTTGACAATATAGGAAAGGTAATAGGGAGTCGATGTACATTAGGAATATTGTTCTGTGTTCTCTTAACAGCACGTAGAATGTATGGCAGGCGTAGTGAATTACTTAAAGGATCACCTTGCCCTTGTCGGATGTAGTGATAGCGTATGCCGGCCAAGTATAGCTTGATAGTATCAAATCTAAAGTTTAAAGATGCTTGGCAAAAAGTCACAAAAGCTAACAAAATGTCCTCTGAGATCACTGGAAGGGTTCCTGAAATCCAAGGTGCCACGAGGCAGCGCATGGCAAGAAATGACAGGAAACACGATAATGCTGACTTATAGGTTGCAAGTGTGGACTTGCTGAGGGAATGGTCCCACAAATGAGCGAGGTCTGCACTTAAGCCATCATCAGCTCCTGCATGGGGAGGCAAGGTGTGGGTTGCTGGTCTGCGTAGGGTGCCAGTTCCCGGAATCTGGTCATCTGCCAACGAGAAAGAGCATCAGCTGTAGAGTTTTGCTTACCAGGTATGTGCTTGGCATGGATAGCAAAATTGTGCTTAGCAGCATGAAAAGTCAAACGTCTCATAAGCTTCATAATGCTAGCTATCTTGGATCTCCCTTTATGAATGATTTCCACGGTAGCCAAGTTATCACAGTAGAAAAGGATTCTCTTTCTACACCACAAATGCCCCCACACAACACATGACATCACTATAGGGTACAACTCAAAAAGTGCCATAGAGTGTTGCTCCTGGTGAAAATCAGGGGGGAAATAGCCTTGGAACCAGCTATTGCCATGTATTCCTCCAAAAGATGTGGGGGTAGCATCAGTGAAGATATCCATGTCTGCAGCTAATGTAATGTTGTCATCCAAAAAGAATGAAACACCATTCCATGAAGAGAGGAATAAGGACCACATAGCTAAATCTGAACGCACAGCTGATGTCAAAGTTACATGATGGTGCAGTTTGGGTACTGTGGTAGAGAGGCTGATGAGGTGAGATACGAAGGAACGTCCTGGACGTATGACTCTACTGGCAAAGTTCATATGGCCTAGAAGGGACAAAAGCTCGCGCTTCGTACATGTTTTCCGTCGGGCAAAACTGTCTAAAATCTCACGAATTCTGATAACTTTAGCCAAAGGAAGTCTTGCTTCCATTTTATCAGAATCTAGACACACACCTAAATACTCAAGAGCTGTACAGGGTCCCTCTGTCTTGTGTTTGGCAATGGGAATATTTAATCTATGAAAAATATTTAAAAACTTCTCCATGGTTGCATTCGCATCCGCTATAGAGGGTTCAAGCACTAAAAAGTCATCAAGCAAGTGTAATACATTGTCTATTTTGTATACATTGTGAGCAATCCAGCAAATAGCTTCAGAAAGGTTATCAAAAAGTTTAGGACTTGATCTACTGCCAAAAACAAGTCTTACAAAAAAATAAAACTTCTCTTCCCATGAAATACCATGTAAGGGCCACAACTCTGGTTTAATAGGTAAAAGCTTGAAAGCATCTGATATATCAGTTTTCATGAGCAGTGTGCCTTGACCCAGGCCTTTAATCAAGGTTATAGCATCATCAATCTTCACATATTTCAACGAGTGACTGTCTTTGTCTATTAGGCTATTCATGCTAGGATTATCTGGGTCATTGTGAGGAGCAGACATGTCAACAATTAGGCGCTTCTTCTGTGAATATTTATGTACAGCAATGCCAATGGGATTTATTCTACTGGTAACAAACGGAATAGAGTCAAAAGGGCCTATCACAAAACCTTTAGCAATTTCTTTCTGAATTAAATCAGAAACTACAGCTGGGTCTTTTAAGGCGGACAGTAAGTTTCGGCACTGAAAAGACTGACCAGGTAGATATTCGAATCCAGTATCGAAACCTTGAGACAGACCCTCAGTCAACATAGCAACAAAATTTTGATCAGGGTGAGATTGCAGTTCACATTTAAGGGTCTCAATACACACTGGTGTAGTAGCCACTAAGTCTATCATTTCTTCTTGTGTTGAGTCCCAGTTCTCTCTAAAGGGCAGTTGGCTTTGGGATGACTGTTTTTACACGATAAACACACATGTGATTTAGAACAAGATTGCACTTGACAGCCCCTTTCCCCGTTAAAGTTATTGCAGATTTCTTTGCTGCCATGAAACATCCTAGGTCTGCCATGGGTATCAACTGTGTTGCCATAAACACGGTCCTTGGATGTTTTACTTGAACTGCTGTTAATAGGAGCACTATGGTTTGGTGGAGAAGCAGGGCAAAATGCAGACAGATGAAGGGAGCTGCCACAGTAACAACAAGAATTTGCCTGACGGTTGGTAAAAATGTTGCTGAAGAGGGTATTGTCACGTATGGACCAGTCGACACAAACATTGTTGCATCGTAGGTAGGCTGCTGCGCGCAGAGAAAACTGGCAATGGTACTCATAAAAGCCAGAACCTTGGAAACGAGAAGCCATGTCAATTAGGTCCCTTTCGTACATGTCTAACTCGACTCGTCTATGGGGAAAGGTATTACACATCACATGTTTGTAAGTGCCAAAGGCTTGGATGAACTCCCCGATGCTAAGTGTTCGGTTAAGTCTATGATCTGGCTTAGCCTCCTGAAAGCCACTGTCCCCTGAACCTCTGTAGTAAGGGATGAGGAGCGCCGCTAAATTTACATCCCTACCTGTTATGATACTGTTCCTAAGTGCCTGGGAAACGGTTTCCACTAGAGGCAGGGTGTGGGCAGCATATCCAAAAGTAGTCCTCGTGGCGGTAGTATCTGGCGTTTCCAACTGGGCGACGCTTCCTGCTGCCGCGCTGGGCGGGTTCCTTGCGAAGTTGTGGAAACGTGAGTAGGCAGTTGACAGTGAATACTCTCCAGTGTCGCGAGAGAAATCACGGAAGGTAGCAGGTGTGTTTACATCTGGGTAGTTCGGCCGATCTGAGGTAGAAAGTTCCCTGGCAAGCGGATTAGTAACCAGAGGCACAACAGAGTTCAATTTAGTTTCAAGTGAGTCCACTTTGTTTGTCAGCACCGTAACTGACTCGGCCAAAGTTGATATAATAGCTGCCAAATTGTTATTACCATGGGGGCCGCCATCTTGGCTGACGTCACGCACGGAACTCTGGGATCGCGCACCTTGAGGAAGAATGGAGTGACGCGGAGTTGACCCAGTTTCCTCGGGAGATCCCCGCTTCTCCCGAAGCAGCTTGACCAAAGCAAACCTACGAACGTTACTTGCGAACGAGATCCCTTGTTCTAAACAGGCGGTTTTCAACCTAGCTAACGTCCAATTTTCCAAGAGTTCAGGATCGTACGGCGCTGCTCGGGTTTTTTTACTTTTAGGCGCCATGATACGTGGTTCAAAAATACACACACTTCGATCCAATAAAGTTGTTCAGAGGTCCAAAACTACTGTTCGATTAAAGAAGCGTCAATATAAACACACCAACCGAAACACATAAACCGAAGTGCAGGGAAGTGCACAGAAATTCCAAGTAATCCTAGTTCCAACGATCAAGAACGTCCTTGACACAGTAATATCACACGTGAAAATGACAGCACAACACGTAGGCAACGTACGGAAACACTAGTTAGTCTGTCGTAGAAAACCAAGGCTTCCTAGAAAAACTAACGTCTGAAGGTAGAAGATCTGCAAACAGTAACAGAAAATCCGTGTACTCCTTGAAAATCCCAACGAACACGAAACGTCCTTGACACAAAATCGCACGTGAAAAATGTCAACAAAAGCACGTGGTGAAACGCTACATAAACACGATAGTGAAGCGTAGTAAATCAAAGCTAAGTAGAATAAAAACTTAAACCTCGTAAGAAACTAGTGTTGTATATGTAAACTGGCGGAAAAGCGTTAAAAAACTGGGAGGGACAAAAACAGACAGTGCTGATACTGAGACTGCTTAAAATGGCTGAAGACAATATCAATAGGGCTATCCCTATAGGCTGAATGACCATTGGTCAACCAGGTCACGTGACAAACTGTACACCTTACCAAATATGGTAGCGTAGATGATAGTAAATATTGTGTACAAACAATTATTTAGGTAAACCCAAATAAACATATCATATATACAACCCATTTTGACATATTGATGTCAACAAAATATTTTACATCGTTGTAATGTGGCAAATTAAAGTTAATTAGATACTACCTGAAATGAAATGTATAACACATTTTTCTATTCCTCTATTATTTATAACGTCATCATGAGATTCCAATCTTTAAATATATATCTGAATATTTTTGAAGTAAACAAGATACACAAGGTGTCGGCTCTGTTTCTTATTCTCCTGACCACTTACTTTTCAAATATGATACCAAGATACATCTGATGTTATCAGATCCACTTGTAGGAACAATCACAAAATGTTTAATGATATTCCGCAATATGTTATTAAAAGGTATTGTGTGTGTATATATATATATACTGCACTAGGCCCAGGGGCCAACACAATCATTCAAAGTAGGAGACGGATCTATAACAGGACAATGAAATATCAATTGTTTGCATTTCTACTGCAATATATATGAATGGGCTTAATACCAGGCATGGGCTTACTGTCAGATAAATACGGTAATTGGAATGTAATAACTCAGGAAATCTCACAATACCAGGCATGGGCTTACTGTCAGATAAATACGGTAATTGGAATGTAATATCTCAGGAAATCTCACAAGTGTTTTGTATAATTACAAGTAGCTGGGTGTATTTGAAACAAGTAGAATTTGCATGCATGCACATAAACCTAGATAATATATATGGAATGTAACTTCCTGGTAACTGGCTCTAGTTTTTTACATTACACATATGTGTCTGCTTGGAGATGACGATACATTTACTAAGGTCACTCACAATGACACTTCATGCTTACATTTCAGATTCTACTTCAAATCTGTACCAATGTCAGAACCAATACTATTCACCAACAATCATTTAAATACTGACATCGTATAATGTACAGATACATGCCGATATTTGGTATATTTAATGTTCAAAACATAACCCAAAGCAATATGTCATCATTTTCTTTTTAATATTTAAAATGATTGTGCAAATCTAAGTTCTTAACCAAGAAAATTAATTGAATATTTGAATTTTTGACCTCTGTTAATCTGACTTCGTATTTAGCAAAATGGAAAGTTGTTATTGTTGTTCCAAAACATTGATCTTGGTATTTGACCTTGAAAGTCATTTCAGACAAACAACTTGATACATAGCAGTTGGACATTACAGACCAAGACATGCATAAACTAGAACTGTCAGCAGAAAGGCTCATACATATATATATATACCCCCACCCCCCAAATATTTCAAATATAAAGCATAACTCCATGATGAATAGGGAGGTAATTTCAACTTATAAACTTTATTCACATCAACTCATTGTAAGTGTAACACTATGTATCATTCAAATCAGTTTAGTACTTTGGGAGGAGCAGTGTGATAAACTTTTTAAAACAAAGGTACATAACTCTATAAAAAGGGGAGGTAACACCAACTGCCATACTTAATTGACATCCCCTCAAAATGAAGGTTCAGTGAACATGTACCAAGAGTCGATCAAATTGGTACTGCACTTTGGGAGGAGTGTTGTGAACAATGTTTTTACATAAGGGGTGCAACTTACCTGAATCAAAATATTAAATGTATTTGCACAATTTTAGGGTGAAAAACAGTAAGAGGAGTTTGTCTGTTACAGACAGACAACCGGATTCCAGTATATATTCCCCTACTACTTTGTTGCAAGTGGAGGGTTATGGGGTATACTTAGTGCAAGAAATCCAGAATTATTTTGACAATGACAATGACCTACAGTATTCAAATACAATACCTGGTAAACTAAAATCATATTCCACATAATTCTTTTCCTTTTCAGTGAATTTGAGGCCCCTGTCAAAAAGAGGAGGAAAAATCACTGCACATTAAAACTCACACACACACTAAACCTTCACTTCTACGCCAATCTAAATGTCAACATGCCATATTTTTCAAGTGCCTGACAACAAATTTTCTCCTGGATTTCCTACAGAAAATTGTTCTTGAGAGTATTGGAAATTTTTGAAGGACAAATTAACACACCAACCACCTTATGGCTGTACATGTACATACAAAACAAAAGTACCGACTCTGACATTTAGAAATGTGAACTGAGAATTTGAACACGAATAGCTAGAAAATGTCAAAAGAAAAAGGATCAATGTTTCCACCATTCCATCCCTTTGCTTACTAACTTTGGAGACAAAATCAATACTGACTATCTATATAGCTTTACACAATGGCATTTTGTCACGAGTTTAAGGAAACTGATGGCTGCATGCTTGCTAATTTAAGATCTCCAATTTAATTTTTTTTAATCATAAATATCAGTTACATCAAATACTTCATGCTTTTTCTAATGGTTTAATTGTTTAAGTGTTAAAGGAAACCATATCTATATACCCACTACAACTGCACAATGTGTCAGGTAAACAACAGTCTAGATATAGACTGTTTTCTCTCTCTAGTGGTGTTCCAACCGGTCTAGCAAGTTCACGACTGAAAGCTCCATCAATCTATGTGCAGCCTGATAGTTTATACACCTGTTTGGGCTTAACCTTTAAATATTTACAAGTTTTCACTTCATTTTGAATAGTGCCTCACTATAAGCCCTGTATGTGATAGCAACCCACACTACATGTAATCCAGTTCACAAAGAACTAGATATGGACACATGGGGCTTCCTGTTAAATTTAAAAGCATAAAGACGCACACCTACACCTATTCAGTTTACACAAAAAAACGGTGATTCATCCAGAAACTCATCTTATACAGGTATCCATCAGTGTGACATGGAAATCTTTTTATGTACTTGGTTTTCAATGCCATTGTACCTCCATACTGCCACAGTGTTTCTCTATACAGCCTGACCGATTTATGTAAATTAGACTTCCCGGTAATAATCTCATTCCAGTCTGTAGGGGTGGACTGTAAACATAATAATCTGATCTTTATTATAATCTACCTGTAGGCTCAACTTTTGGGATTTTCAGAGGTCTATCAATCAACCTGTTTATGACTTTATAAGTGTATTACTCAATGACAACACATGTAGCACTTTCCTTTCAAACCTAATGAAGCGCAGAATGATCAACTCTGTGAGAATTCAGAATGGAAACCTTACTGCAAATCCCAAAGTACACAGTCACAAGCCATTCGGATTGATATGTCGCCTGTGCCCTGCTTTGACCATCAATGCAGTCTATGGTGCAAGTTTGGTTGGTCTAGCACTTATAGTTTCAGAGAAACTAACTTAAACGCAAGAATTTAATGATGATGGAGATGCTGACAAAGTCAATGGACAATGAAAACGTAGGCCGCATCCAGCCTTTGATGGATGGGTCGAGATGTACTACGCTATACCTAAGATGCATCTCTGGTCCAAGTTTGGTTGGTCTAGCACCTATACTTTAAGTGAAACTAAGTTAAACACAACAAGAGGGCTAATGGGCCTGCATCGCTCACCTGGTATTAATCTCACACTTAAAAGTGGACTCAGGGGCCGGGAAAAACTTTTAAAAGAACTCGTCCTTCGGGCAAGTGGACTGGTAAAAAGTACTCGTCCGGATGGAAAATTCACTTGTCCGAAAATTTTATACTAAAATGTTGTTTAAATAATATAAATTGTATCTATTATATTAACAATTAACATGTATTATTGTGTTGTAATGTATGGCATACAATTAAAAGTCACAAAACCTGTTAATATTTGTTTGTTTTGTTTTAATAGTCCATAATAACATGTGAACAGTTCAACACAAATTAATTAGTCGTAAGTAACGCATAAACACAAATGATTAGTCATTTCAACACATTGACATTTAGTCGTCATAGCCATCTTCTGAATCATTTGGATAGTCTCGTTTTTTATCCATTATAACAAGTACAGAATCATCGGAACACTCGGACGTTATGGATCAGTTTTTAACGTTATCAATTAAACGCCTGCTTCTTAGGAGCCAGTCATGGCATTGGCGGGTCTTTACAAGCGTAAATTAGAGTTAGACTCGGTAATCACCAATCTTGTCAAAAGTGAAAACAAATAACGATAATGCGTCGAAGAGGCTTGGCATTTATTATCACACAGAAAAAACGATAAGTAAAGTTACTAAAACTGATATTTCCTTCAAAATTTACTCGTCCGACGGACTAGTTACTATAAAAAATCACTCGTCTGCCGGCAAAAACCACTCGTCAGGACGAGCGGACGAGTGCTTTTGCCAGCCCCTGGGACTAAAATACAACTATAGGCAGAATATCAGTGTTTGTGATTCATAAGAACCTACTAAAAGATTTAAACATATGACGCTTGTGACCTTGAATGTCGAACAAGGACATTAGGTTCAACAGTTTATAGTCTTCCAACCCAGCATGCTTCTGGCAAAATATCATTACCCTGGACCTTTTGGTTATACAGAACAAATCATTTAAAGATTTAAACATAAATTGACCACTTTGAACTTGAATATGGGTGAAGGTCATTCACTTGGTAGTCCTTCATCCCAGCATTTTACTGGCCAAATATCATCACAGAGTGAAAGTCTTGGCCCTTTGCTCACTAAGAAGAAGTCATTCAATGGTTTTAAACATGTTTCACCCCTGTGACCTTGCATATATATGTCAAGGTCATTCATTTGAACAAACTTGGTAGTCCTTCATCCCAGCATGTTAATGGCATTATACTAGGCCTCTTGGTTATTCAGAAGTTGTTTAAAGGTTTAAAACATATTTGACCCCTGTGACCTTGAAAAAAGATGAAGGTCATTAATTTGAACAAATTTGTAGCCCTTCATCCCAGCATGCAACTAGCCAAATATCATCACCCTATGCCTATTGGTTATTCAGAAGAAGTTGTTTAAAGGTTTTAAACATATTTGCCCTCTGTCACCTTGAATATAAGTCAATGTCATTTATTTTAACAAACTTGGTAGCTCTTCATCCAAGCATGTTACTGGCCAAATATCATCATCCTAGGCCTCTTGGTTATTCAGAAGAAGTTGTATTAAGATTTTAACATATTTGATCCATGTGACCTTGAAAGCGGATGAAGGTCATTTATTTGAACAAACTTGGTAGCCCTTCATCCAAGCATGTTACTGGCCAAATATCATCACCCTAGGCCTCTCGATTATTCAGAAGAAGTTGTTTAAAGGTTTTAAACATGTTTGACCCCTGTGACCTTGAATTTGAATCAAGGTCATTTATTTGAACAAACTTGGTAGCCCTTCATCACAGCATGTTACTGGCCAAATGACATCGCCCTAGGCCTCCAGTTAATCAGGAGAAGTTGTTGAAAGGTTTTAAACATATTTGACCCCTGTGACCTTGAATATAAATCAAGGTAATTTATTTGAACAAACTTGGTAGCCCTTCATCCAAGCATGTTACTGGCCAAATATCATCACTCTAGGCCTCTCTATTATTCAGAAGAAGTTGTTTAAAGGTTTTAAACATGTTTGACCCATGTGACCTTGAATACAAGTCAAGGTCATTTATTTGAACAAATTTGGTAGCCCTTCATCCAAGCATGCTTCTGGCCAATTATCATCACCGGTACCCAAGGCCTTTTGGTTACTGAGAAGAAGTTGTTTAAAGTAAAAAGTTGACGCCGGACGGACGATGGACGGGCCGCCGCCACCAGAAAAGAAGCACCTTCGTCTCGCTTCCGCTACTTTGTCACAGCAAGACAAAAATGGGGACAAAACTCAGAATGTCAGATGTTTGCATACATATGGACAATATCTGTTCCTTTATATCTTGGACGAAGCACAGATCACAGGATCCTTGTTTATAAAACATCAGATGCAATGTTATATATTCTGACAGCTACTGGCTCCAGTGAGAGAGTGGAAATAGTTTATAGTCTACAGTAGAATAAATATTGGCATCACAAATAATGATCCTTGTATAAACAAGCAAGATAAAAAGGGTTCAATATAAAATATGCATTAGTAAAAAAGATGGAATGGTTAGAAATTATTCATGTGTTTTATTCATTGCCAATATTATAATTAGCACTCTATTTTTTCTTTTCCTAAATTGACATGACTTGGTATAGGTACGGACACTCCTAAGATTAAATGCCAGGAAATATTAGAAGGTATTTATTACATGTCGCTATGATCAGAACCCCAGGAAAATTGATATACAGAAAATTGTTATCAGTACATAATGTATGAATTGTCTTGCAAGGCCACACATGCACTTACCAATAAAAAGTTTTCTCTCAAGATAAGTGGTCTTTCATGACAAGGATAAATTTTCTTCTAATTATAAATTCCTAGTTGATTCATAAGAAGTTAATTAGCATACCTTAGTGGGCCGTTCACAAGCTATTTCTCAGACAAATTTAAGTATGACCTTGGATTTCAAAGCAAAAACTAGAAATTGATATATACCTGTATATATGCAACTGATGAAGGTTTATTGAAATTGTTAACAACTTTTTTGTTACAATGTTTCCATGAACTAAAATATATCAACAGTATTGACCTTTATAACATAGCTGACCAGCAGTAGAATGTAAAAATATGACGCCTCCTTTCCTTTACTGACATAACTAGTCTTTACATGGGACATCAGTTAGTATTGAAGCATTACAACATGTTTGATACCTGCTTTGTTTTTGTTTTAAGTAAAAGTTTGATACACACAGATTACGGGGTGGTTTGATTCATCAATCATGAGGCTGGGGCTGGATATACATGTATATATATAGTGATACAACAACTTGTGGTTTAACCAAGCTCTATACCATGCACACTCTCAAGGCTATAAATTGCCTGTTATGTAATACTAAGATAAATCAGATTTCTATAGGACTTGAGTGTCACACATAAGGATTATGAATGTTATAAATAGGAACCTTATAGTACAGGCAACCTGTGGTTGGTTATTTAAACTTCAGGTAAGCATTTCATTATTTCCCAGTGCACTCAAATTTGTCCCATTTGAACTCTTCTCACAACCGCACGAAAGGAATTTTTGGAAAAAAAGAATGTTTCTTCAAGATGAGTTGTAATCTTTTAGCTCATCCGGAATATATTTTTATTGAACAATTATTTCCATTGAACAAGGTGGATGCATTGCATATCCATTTTTTTGTCAATACCTATTTATTAGTTTAACATACATATTAAACTATTGTGATTAATATATTAATGACTTATTTCTTTTTCAGACAGCAGAAAATCACCTACAATGTAGAGTAAAGGGATCTGTGTTTAAAGTGTAAGGGTTCATATTATGGTAAAAAGTATAGGTAATACATCCACGACAAATCATTGGTGTGGCGTGCCGGTTAGTTTATTTTTCTGTTATATAATTACCAGAACACAACAACAATAACGAAGGATTTTAGTGAAGTTAACTTCCTACGTTCCACAAACATATCACTTAAGTAGTGTATCCTGGAGATAATCAGCTACATTGTACATTCCTTGGTGGGGCACTAAGTATCAGTAACCAGAATCCTCTGAGGAAAGGTGAGGATGAGAGTGTTTGCATAACACAGCATTAGTTTCTGCATAATCAGTTAACTCAACTACACCAACATGTTCCATGTTATACAAATATTACAGGACCACCTTAACATAGCTCTCTTTTCTCTGTAACCCTAACCCTTTAACTGACCAGCTTTATATCTATAATAGACATAATGTGAAGTAGCCCAGGTATATAATTGTTTAATTCTGTCCAGATGACAGGAAGATTCAGCCTCTTGACTTTTCTCTGATATTCATCTGGTGGGGGTACCGTATGTAACTTTGTTTTGTGTGAGGCATGAGTCTGGACTTGGTTATATAATTATCCAGCCTTACACACTATAATAAACAAGTTCTTTAACCAGTTGGGGTTCATCCAAGGTGAGGGGTCATCCAAAGTTAGGGGTCATCCAAGGTGAGGGGTCATCCATGGTAAGAACTGTTGTAAGACAACTCGGCTTTGGATCGAGTGCATGTCTGTATCTGTTACCCAAGAAGCTGATCTGTATAATGATTAAGTTAGGGTCTGTGTGGACAAGCTGTCCCACAGCTAAACAGCAGGTAACTCAGCCTCTCCTAATACATACATCTGACAGGTATAGATCACAGACATGTACAACAGTTGTTCCACTGCTGCTCAACAACAAAACATCCAAGAGGTACTAAAGTCACAACTGTAGACCAGCAGTTGTCCCAAAGCTACACAGAAGATAACTCGGTGACTCCTAAAAATACAGGTCCATATCCCTGATAGGATAGTCAAGATGACACCTGTAGGTCCATATCCCTGATAGGATAGTCAAGATGACACCTGTAGGTCTGCATCCCTGATAGGATAGTCAAGATGACACCTGTAGACCAGTTGTGCAAAGCTAAACAACAAATAACCAAACTTTTCTAAACACACACATCTAACAGGAATAGATGACCCCTATAGACAACAGTACACAGCTAAACAACAGGTAACCCATGGCTATAATAATCCAGCACAATATCACGTTACACCTAAACCTCTAAGCACTGAAGTACAATGTAAAAGATTTCAGCACTCCCTTCCACCTTTTGGAAGGTACTATTATACATATTTAGATGGCTTGGATGAATTTTAAAAAGTAAGCATCTTCCTCAAAGCAGCCTGCTCCCTGAGTTACAGAGGTGCTGGTACATATTTTCATAGCTAGGCTAACAGAAGTATCTTCCTCGAGGCCACTGTTTATACATGTACATTTTGCAATTCTAAAATAGTTTTCCAATTTTCTGCACTGCTTCACGTCCTGTAACCAACACAGCCAAACCATATGAAAACTCTTTCAATCCACTGTGGCACTACTGACATGAGATCAGCATCTGTATGCATCATCTGTGGAGCCTAACAGGATTTCTCACTGTTTATCATTACAGCTTAGAACAGATTTCAGCTGAACTAAGATTAACAATAAGCTTATAAAGGAAAACAATATGTTTATATGATGATATATATGGAGAATTTGTGACTTATGAGATAGATAATTTGATGTCGCAGGTTCTTATGCCATAGATATTTATATACATATATTATATGTAAAATTTAACAGTTTTGATCAATATTTTGTTACGCGCATGAAAACTTAAAAGAATGTTTTTTTCAGATCAAGGTATGATTTGACAGAATATCTTGATGTTAAAAGTCATTTGAGTCCGGTATCATACAGGTACTGAGGTAGGAGAGATTTGAATGCACAAAGTTTTTACCAAAGTGTTAAATTGTATGCTAAAATCATTTGGAATAAAAGATAAACAGAACATATAATATCCAATATCTGATAATGATTTTGGTATAAATAACAAAAATATCTACATTAACAGATGTTTTAACGAAAGGAGCTGCAAATTGTTTGCTTTGCCCTATATATATAGTGTTTACCTCTGAACTTCTTTGGAGGGTTGTTGAGGTCCCCAGCTTCTGGCTGTACAACACATCTGTTGTCTACCAACCTGTAACATACAACAGCAATGTCAATTCCATGGAGTACCTTGTTCAATGAGGTGATACATAAGTTCTGATTAAGCACATGTATGTGTATACAGTAAGTCGGCTTATAAATAATGCCTGAACTAATGCCTCAAATATTTATTTGAAAGATAAAATAGTCAGCTTATAAATAATTCCTGAACTTGCCTCAAATATTTATTTGAAAGATAAAATAGTCAGCTTATAAATAATGCGTGAACTTGCCTCAAATATTTATTTGAAAGGTAAAATAGTCAGCTTATAAATAATGCCTGAACTAATGCCTCAAATATTTATAAATAATTCCTGAACTTGCCTCAAATATTTATTTGAAAGATAAAACAGCCAGCTTATAAATAATGCCTGAACTAATGCCTCAAATATTTATTTGAAAGATAAAATAGTCAGCTTATAAATAATGCCTGAACTTGCCTCAAATATTTATTTGAAAGATAAAATAGTCAGCTTATAAATAATGCGTGAACTTGCCTCAAATATTTATTTGAAAGATAAAATAGTCAATTAGGGTTGATACTTCATGGTAAAACTTCTGGCTCAAGAAGTTTCTTGTTCCAATGATTATATAATTAATTACCAAAAACACATTTTGTCAATCATTTGTGCAAATTTTGAAGAGACTTAAAAAGCCAGTTACCATTTTCAATTGTTTACACTTGATTTTTAGCCGTGTCACATGATAGTTAGATACAAAGAGAAGGTTTGAGCACAGAACCTTGGCTTGAGCATGAGAACCATTTTATAAATACAGGCCCACTGTTTTGTATTTTATGCCTTAATATATATATCATCATGGGTTTTTTCTGCAACTGTTTTATCATTTCTATGGTCGCCTGATCTATGTAGCATTATACATCATCACTTCCACTGTTAACTCATTCACCCCTGAAGACGCATTTGAACTCGTCCAATTCCAAGGTTGGAAATGATCATTATAAAACGTTAGGGGTGAATGAGTTCAACACCACCGTCTAATTGTTTCTTTCTCCAAAAGTGTTAAGAATACTTGGTGCCATGTCACTCCTCTGCCTTCAGCACATGTTAAAGCTCATGCTGTGTAACAGTGAACTCTCGTGAAGAGTATCTCATTCTGACAACCAGTTTCAGTTCCTACATAGGTTTTTGTAGTGTAGCTGTTTAACTGTTGGATAATGCAATAGTAAAATCTTGTCCCTGGAAAAGAATCTCCAAGGAGGTTTACTAATTGCCTCAGAGCTTTTTCTCTAAGATCACCGGCTACAAATGCACTTGAACATTCCAAATAGGATATCTTATACAGATATGAGGTTTGTCTGAACCAAAGTGAAGAAGAACTAACTAGGTTACGGTGACACTTCCATATACACTTCTCCACAACGGGCTGGGAACAGCATAAATATTGCTTTCATAGAATTTCCTATAACAATACAATCTACATCAAAATGTTATTATGACTCGATGAAGAGTCATGGTTCTGTCGTGAGACACAGCTGTAAGACAGCTGTTAGATAGCTTTTTAAACACTGGAGTACTGACCTCATGGTCTGTGTGGACACTTCTGTCGTGAGACACAGTGAGACTGTTAGATAACTTTTTAAACACTGGAGTACTGGCCTCATCATCTGTGTGGACACTTCTGTCGTGAGACACGGAGAGACTGTGAGATAGCTTTTTAAACACTGGTGTACTGGCCTCATCGTCTGTGTGGACACTTCTGTCGTGAGACACGGAGAGACTGTGAGATAGCTTTTTAAACACTGGAGTACTGCCCTCATCGTCTTTGTGGACACTTCTGTCGTGAGACACAGCGAGACTGTTAGATAACTTTTTAAACACTGGAGTACTGGCCTCATCACCTGCGCGGACACTTCTGTCGTGAGAAACTGAGACTGTTAGATAGCTTTTTAAACACTGGAGTACTGACCTCATGGTCTGTGTGGACACTTCTGTCGTGAGACACAGAGAGACTGTGAGATAGCTTTTTAACAACTGGAGTACTGGCCTCATTGTCTGTGTGGACACTTCTGTCGTGAGACACAGAGAGACTGTGAGATAGCTTTTTAAACACTGGAGTACTGGCCTTATCGTCTGTGTGGACGCTTCTGTCGTGAGACACTGAAACTGTTAGATAGCTTTTTAACAACTGGAATACTGGCCTCATCGTCTTTGTGGACACTTCTGTCGTGAGACACAGTGAGACTGTTAGATAGCTTTTTAACAACTGGAATACTGGCCTCATCGTCTTTGTGGACACTTCTGTCGTGAGACACAGTGAGACTGTTAGATAGCTTTTTGAACACTGGAGTACTGGCCTTATCGTCTGTGTGGACACTTCTGTCGTGAGACACTGAAACTGTTAGATAGCTTTTTAACAACTGGAGTACTGGCCTCATCATCTGTGTGGACACTTCTGTCGTTAGACACAGTGAGACAGTGAGATAGCTTTTTAACAACTGGAGTACTGGCCACATCGTCTGTGTGGACACTCCTGTCGTAAGACACAGAGAGACTGTGAGATAGCTTTTTAAACACTGGAGTACTGGCCTTATCGTCTGTGTGGACACTTCTGTCGTGAGACACTGAAACTGTTAGATAGCTTTTTAACAACTGGCGTACTGGCCTCATCGTCTGTGTGGACACGACTGTCATGAGACACAGTGAGACTGTTAGATAGCTTTTTGAACACTGGAGTACTGGCCTCATCGTCTGTGTGGACACGACTGTCATGAGACACAGTGAGACTGTTAGATAGCTTTTTAACAACTGGAGTACTGGCCTCATCGTCTGTGTGGACACTTCATTCTCGAGACACAGTGAGACTGTTAGATAGCTTTAAACAACTGGAGTACTGGCCTCATCGTCTGTGTGGACACTTCTGTCGTGAGACACTGAGACTGTGAGATAGCTTTTTGAACACTGGAGTACTGGCCTTATCGTCTGTGTGGACACTTCTGTCATGAGACACTGAAACTGTTAGATAGCTTTTTAACAACTGGAGTACTGGCCTCATCGTCTGTGTGGACACGACTGTCATGAGACACAGTGAGACTGTTAGATAGCTTTTTAACAACTGGAGTACTGGCCTCATCATCTGTGTGGACACTTCTGTCGTGAGACACAGTGAGACTGTGAGATAGCTTTTTAACAACTGGAGTACTGGCCTCATCGTCTGTGTGGACACACTTCTGTCGTGAGACACTGAGACCTTGAGATAGCTTTTTAACAACTGGAGTACTGGCCTCATTGTCTGTGGACACCATTGTCTTATGATCATGATCATGTCCTGTGTTATAATGCAGCTGTTGCAAATACGTAAAATCCCATTCAATCTCTTGTCACTTATTTAAAGTCATAATTTATGTTTACCTTATAGTTTGTGTGTGTTTTACGTCCTATTAACAGCTATGGTCATTTAAGGACATGCCCGGTTTTGGTGGTGGAGGAAAGCAGAAGTTCCTGGAGAAAAACCACCGACCTGTCGGCCAGTACCTGGCGACTGTCCTACGTAGACCTCGACCCACAACCCAGTGGTGGAGGGCTAGTGATAGCACAATGTCAGACGCCTTAATCACTCGGCCACCACAGACCCCTTTACCTTATTATAGAACACATAACAAGCCACTGTTTATTTGAGAAACTGCTTGTGTAACATCCAGATGAAAATATTACTTCAGGTTAATTGTGACATTGTTACAAAAAAAAAAAAATCACTCTTCAAATATGGGAAAATGCAATCAAAAAATTTCAATTTCAATCTAACACTTAATGTAAAATGTTCCTCATGTTAATATCGATCTTTGGAACTTTTAAGGCATTGATTATATAAGGCAATTGCTGCGTTAACACAACCATAATGGAAAAAGCTGTGTCATGGGAAAAGCCGTGTACAATAATCAAACGAATCACAAGATTTCTGAAGATTATTTTCATGAAACTTGTTCTCCTAGCACTGATTAAAGCTATGGAACAATCAGTGTTTTCCTATGTGATTTTCTTAGAAACAGCAAATACATTAAAAAAAAACATGAAACTTCCAACCTAACATGGCTTTTAAACACTCCACAATATAATTGAAACAAATTTCAACTGTGTAGTGTTCCTGCAGGGAGATTTCCAAAACAATAAAGAAGATTGCTGCTGCCTAAAGAAGCTTGTATTGATTTTGGGAGTGAGATCATTAATATTTACACTGATGAGAATGTTAACAGGGATGAGGATGAGATCAGGAGCATCCTTAGCTGCTGATGTCTCACATCATTTACCCCTGATGTCTCACATCATTTACCCCTGATGTCTCACATCATTTACCCCTGATGTTTTCTTCCCAACCATTTCATTCAGTGACTTATGACTGGATTTAAATTAATCTTTTTTAAGTCAACTCAATCCTGCTGTGTAAAACGGCAGTCAGATATCGTACCTATTACAACCATGATATAAATTTGTTCAAACGTCAACATGTCTTTACACTAATTCACTGGAATTATAAGTTAAGACAAGCTAAAGTACCTTGGCTCCAACTCATGAATAAGACAATATATATGTATAGGAATTACAATTCTCTTCAGATAAGGTAAATTAAATGAAATTCAAAATCAGTTTCCAAATATTCTGCATGCATGTATCAGATTGACCTCTAATTGACCTGTATATCCAAAGGATCCCGTAGTAGCACTCGAGTTTAATCTTAAAACATGTTTGCCAATCATAACTCTACTGTAATCATCCGCCCCTACTGGAGAGTTATTGTTACAGGGTAGGTACAGGAGTAATTTATCAATAGGTCTGGGGTTTATTATAGTCTACTTATCAGCCAGTACTGTAGGTTAGGAAACCAATGTCTAGACTGATCAGCATCTATTTATTATTATGGCTCTGGCTCATAGATAGTTATATATTTCAAAATATTGAAATCACAAACATCCACATTATATTTTAGTGAGGTAAGGAAAACCGCACATATATTTCAACAAACAGATCCTTATGGTATTTCTCAAGCTCTATCATTGATAATTAAACAGAAAATGAAAAACCACACAAAACATTATGATTCATCAGAACACCAGTTTAATTTCGGGGAAAAAAAGCATTAAATTATGACATAGGTTTGATTGGGACAAGAAATTAAAAAAAATATGATGATTTATTACTGTTTCAACATTTGGCTCTTATATAAATCACGAATATTGAAAACAATCTTCCTGTTTTATGACATATATCGATGTTACATGTATATATATACAAACAGCATAACAGACTTCAATAATGCTTGTTTACAAGTATTATTAAAGTGATGCAGTGTTTTACACTTTGTGCTTGTGCAATTGCTGATAAATGTTAAATGGAGTAAGCAATTCAGTGTATGTATGAAATTGGCCAAAAACTGATTCAGTCATCATTAAAGTACTAAACGCTGGAATTGCTACAAAGGGCATAGACATTTTTTTTAATTTTTTGGCTTAATGATAAAACCAGGAAAATCACCCAAGAATTCACTCGAACCTCTGAAATACTCTATTGTTGATGATAATTGTAGCAATAAGGAAGTGTGTTTTGTTACAACATGATAATGATCATAGTTAATGACACCAGGCTGTGTATAACATTAATGTCACATCAGACAAAACAAATTTTGATACATTAACTCTGTCATGTCCTTAATAAACATCTCATATCTAACTGTATATTATATCTGACAGTTAAATGAGTACTTATATTATAGTACTGTTGTGTTTCTGCTGATGCATAATTCCAAATGAGTGTTCTAGACACCACACATGTAGGAACAATGTCCTCTGAACCATACATATCGCTATCCTCTATAAAATGTAACCGTTAGGCAATGTCTAGACTGGCTACGTATATACCAGCCCCTTAATTTTCATTAAGAATTTCTCAACTGCATTTTACTACTAGCTTATTTATCTCCCCCTAGTTATTTAGAACTTACGACATGTATCGAAATGATCAAAATTATTAGGTGTTTTTTTTCTAAATAATTCAATATTCTAGAGACAGGGGCCAGTCTAGGCAATGTCCTTACAATTATCTGTTACCAAATTTGGGACAGTAAAGCAATTGATATATGAACAGTAAATCAGTAAATATTGAAGGTTATTTCCTAACAGAGCTACAGTTACCGACAGATGATCACTCATAGGATAGACCAAATTGTGATAATAATGTCAAATAACCTAATCCAAGCAGGTACATTTCTCTATAGCTGATCCTATTAGCACTCGACACATGTTGTTAAAGGTAGATAGCATCGAGAAGAACAATTAAGGATCCCTGTCCCATTACATTACATATAAAGTAACCTCCCTTAATTTTGTTCAGATGTATTTGATAACTGGAACGCGGTTGGATCAAGACACTTCCATTGACCAGGGTTCTGATCCCAGTCTAGCCCAGCAGAACTTTCACATTGTTTAAACATTGTTGTTGATTATGTTACTTTCGCCTTCCTTATTTTTCTTGATAAAAGTACAGTAAGGTATGGTTTTCTCTTCAGAAATGATTTATCAAGCTGGAGACATGCCAGGAAAAAATACAGATGAGTAGTTTTGTCAGTGGTACGGGTATCCTTAAACAGACATTTAATTTGCCTATGTCTATGAATCAAGGTAATAACTATACATTTGTATGCAGTGTTTATGTAATTTCTCATCATGTATCATCTGGTACTTGAATACTTACATAAATTTACATTTTCTACATTGAATGGATTCCAAAAATCATAATGAACTTGGCATATATATCTATATAACTGTAGAATATATAACTCCATAACTGTGTCAGCAATAAATCGGTGTTAAGTATGCTAATACAATCAACATTCACTTCAATCTGAGACATGTACAACATCCTTCATCTTTAATTGAAAATCTTTACACTTGCTGTTTTCCATATCAACCATTTGTAAGTGATGTAGAATTTCAATGAGATTTACTGATATAAAGTATAAACCAAGTCCTACACCATCAAGCTTAAT
This sequence comes from Mizuhopecten yessoensis, assembly GCF_002113885.1. Taxonomy (NCBI): domain Eukaryota; kingdom Metazoa; phylum Mollusca; class Bivalvia; order Pectinida; family Pectinidae; genus Mizuhopecten; species Mizuhopecten yessoensis. The sequence continues at coordinate 220,168 of NW_018408516.1, forward strand.
AGTTTCAGTATTACATTGTTTGCCAATCGTTATAGCAGATGAAATTATATATACCATATATATGATCCAGTTACATAATGTACATTAAGTACTATAGGTATTGACCAGAGGTGTAAGCACTCAACCACAACAGCTTTTTACCATCATTATTATATTTGGGACAAAGTTGGGTTTTTTCTTGAAATCATGACATACAAAAAAATGTATGAATTATTTTCCAATTTTGTGAAAACCTTGCAATATTTTCCCAATCAAAAAGCCACAGGCCCCTGAAAAAAAAAGAGGAAGAATTTAAGAACCCATACAACATTCACAACAACAGTTTCTCAGTCAAACCTACCCCAATGTGATATGTGTACATGATGATGCATGCGCATGACCTATGTGTGAGAAAGACCTCCAGCCCCGCCATTTAGATGTATAACACCTGTATCTCTGGTCAGACAAAACCATCTTTTTTCTAAAGATATTGCAATTAAGGACTGAAATTGTATGTGTAATAAATACATAGATACAACTTGTTAGTCATTTGTTTAAATTTCCCACATGATACTGTGATAGAACAAGAGGCCCAATGGGCCTGCATCGCTCACCTGGTATAAATCTCACACTTGTAACCTTAAAAGTGATCTAAAATAAAGCTACAGGAAAAATATCAGTATTAATGATTAAAATTCATTCAAAAGATCCTGTTGATTTTTTTAAAAACATTTCACCCCTGTGATTGAAAGTCGAACAAAGTCATTATGTTGAACAAATTTTATAGCCTTTCATCTCAGGATGCAACTTGCAAAGTATCAACATCCTGGGACCCATGGTTATTCAGAAGTGGTCGTTTAAAAGATTTTGAACAAATTTGACCCTTGTGACCTTGAATATAAGTCAAAGTCATTCACTTTAACAAACATTGTCCTTGATCCCAGCATGCTACTGACTAAATATCAACATCATGAGCCTTTTGGTTATTCAGAACAAGTTGTTTAAATATTTTGAACATATTTGCTCCTTGTGACCTTGAATATGATTCAAGGTCATACATTTAAACAAACTTGGTAGCCCTTGATCCTAGTATGCTACTGACTAAATATCATCACCCTGGGCATTTTGGTTATTCTTCAGAAGTTGTTTAAAAATTTTAACATATTTGACCCCTGTGACCTTGAATATGGGTGAAGGTCATGCATTGAACAAACTTTGTAGCCCTTCATCTCAGCATGCTACTGGCCAAATATCATCACCCTGTGCATTTTGGTTATTCAGAAGAAGTTGTTTAATGTTTTTAAAATATTTGACCCCTGTGACCGTGAATATGGGTGAAGGTCATTCATTTGAACAAATTTGGTAGCCCTTCACCCAAGCATGCTACTGGCCAAATATAATCTCCCTGGGCAGTTTGGTTATCGAGAAGAAGATGTTTAAAGTTTTTAACATATTTGACCCCTGTGACCTTGAAAATGGATGAAGGTCATTAATTTTAACAAACTTTGTAGCCCTTTATCCCAGTTTGCTTCTGGCCAAACATCGACACCCTAGGCCTTTCGGTTATTAAGAAGAAGTCGTTTAAAGTAAAATATTGACGCCAGACAACGGATGGACAGCCGGACGGACGGACCACGGACGGACGACGCGCCACGACATAAGCTCACTTGGCACTTTGTGCCAGGTGAGCTAAAAACCCTGAATAAACCTGATCACAGCTGTAAATTCCTCCACCAAAGTTCCCCTTTATTTGCTGCATTCAGTTTCCCACGCTATTTTACTTACATTTTTCCCAAAGTCTAAACCTCTATTTCCCTTATACTTGAAACCCACCCTAACCATTTAGCTGAGTCCACCCTTCCACACCCTCAGTCTGTACCTCCTGTTAAATCTCACTCTAACCATTTAGCTGAGTCCACCTTTCCACACCCTCAGTCTGTATCTCCTGTTAAATCCCACCCTAACCATTTCGCTGAGTCCACCAAACCCTCAGTCTGTATCTCCTTTTAAATCCTACCCTAACCATTTAGCTGAGTCCACCAAACCCTCAGTCTGTATCTCCTGTTAAATCCTACCCTAACCATTTAGCCGCGTCCACCAAACCCTCAGTCTGTATCTCCTGTTAAATCCTACCCTAACCATTTAGCTGAGTCCACCCTTCCAAACTTATCTGCTTTCACTAATTCTATCCCACCAAGCATGCATTCCCAAAAACCTTTAACTTCTTCATTAATTCTTTGGTTCCCATTATCAAGGTCCCTGCAACTACCCCTAACTATCACAGTCCGTCTTTTCCCCCTACGCCACCATAAGCTTCTACCCCACAAGGGCTCGTTTTCGGGGCCAACCATTTTTATAAGGTTTTAGAAAGCGTATAAACACCGAATAAAACGTGTTGCTTTATTTACTGGTGTGTATAGTTTGATTAAGAACCAAAAGTATCTTGAAACCGAGCCCCTGTGTTCTATCCTTCCAAATTGACAGAGTGTTTCTTCCCAAACCCTGTTAGAGCTTCATACCTCCCTCAGCTCTGATCCTCCCTTACCTCGAAAAATAATCACACAAATAAAACTGCCATTATCTGCCTGTTAAAAAAATGTTCCTGTAATTATTACCTACCAAAGCTGTATGTTTAATCAAACCAACCTCCCATCATCTAATAAAACTGCAATAAAATATCTGACTAAGAGTATCACATCACAGTTCATAACCATCTCTTGCTCCTCCATTCTAGGTATACAAGTACTACAAGCTATACAGTAAACTATCCCCTCAATCCTCCTCCCTATATAAAAGTACTACAAGCTATGTACAGTAAACTATCCCCTCAATCCTCCTCCCTATATACAAGTACTACAAGCTATACAGTAAACTATCCCCTCAATCCTCCTCCCTATATACAAGTACTACAAGCTATACAGTAAACTATCCCCTCAATCCTCCTCCCTATATACAAGTACTACAAGCTATACAGTAAACTATCCCCTCAATCCTCCTCCCTATATACAAGTACTACAAGCTATACAGTAAACTATCCCCTCAATCCTCCTCCCTATATACAAGTACTACAAGCTATACAGTAAACTATCCCCTCAATCCTCCTCCCTATATACAAGTACTACAAGCTATACAGTAAACTATCCCCTCAATCCTCCTCCCTATATACAAGTACTACAAGCTATACAGTAAACTATCCCCTCAATCCTCCTCCCTATATACAAGTACTACAAGCTATACAGTAAACTATCCCCTCAATCCTCCTCCCTATATACAAGTACTACAAGCTATACAGTAAACTATCCCCTCAATCCTCCTCCCTATATACAAGTACTACAAGCTATACAGTAAACTATCCCCTCAATCCTCCTCCCTATATACAAGTACTACAAGCTATACAGTAAACTATCCCCTCAATCCTCCTCCCTATATACAAGTACTACAAGCTATACAGTAAACTATCCCCTCAATCCTCCTCCCTATATACAAGTACTACAAGCTATACAGTAAACTATCCCCTCAATCCTCCTCCCTATATACAAGTACTACAAGCTATACAGTAAACTATCCCCTCAATCCTCCTCCCTATATACAAGTACTACAAGCTATACAGTAAACTATCCCCTCAATCCTCCTCCCTATATACAAGTACTACAAGCTATACAGTAAACTATCCCCTCAATCCTCCTCCCTATATACAAGTACTACAAGCTATACAGTAAACTATCCCCTCAATCCTCCTCCCTATATACAAGTACTACAAGCTATACAGTAAACTATCCCCTCAATCCTCCTCCCTATATACAAGTACTACAAGCTATACAGTAAACTATCCCCTCAATCCTCCTCCCTATATACAAGTACTACAAGCTATACAGTAAACTATCCCCTCAATCCTCCTCCCTATATACAAGTACTACAAGCTATACAGTAAACTATCCCCTCAATCCTCCTCCCTATATACAAGTACTACAAGCTATACAGTAAACTATCCCCTCAATCCTCCTCCCTATATACAAGTACTACAAGCTATACAGTAAACTATCCCCTCAATCCTCCTCCCTATATACAAGTACTACAAGCTATACAGTAAACTATCCCCTCAATCCTCCTCCCTATATACAAGTACTACAAGCTATACAGTAAACTATCCCCTCAATCCTCCTCCCTATATACAAGTACTACAAGCTATACAGTAAACTATCCCCTCAATCCTCCTCCCTATATATACAAGTACTACAAGCTATACAGTAAACTATCCCCTCAATCCTCCTCCCTATATATACAAGTACTACAAGCTATACAGTAAACTATCCCCTCAATCCTCCTCCCTATATATACAAGTACTACAAGCTATACAGTAAACTATCCCCTCAATCCTCCTCCCTATATATACAAGTACTACAAGCTATACAGTAAACTATCCCCTCAATCCTCCTCCCTATATATACAAGTACTACAAGCTGTACAGTAAACTATCCCCTCAATCCTCCTCCCTATATATACAAGTACTACAAGCTGTACAGTAAACTATCCCCTCAATCCTCCTCCCTATTTACAAGTACTACAAGCTATACAGTAAACTAATCCCTCGATCCTCCTCCCAAACAAGTCCTGCAATTAGGCTCAAAACAGTATATTAAGCTCCCAATCTGTTATATAGCTATAAATATGTTTATCTATGAAATGGAAACATGAAATATATACATGTATAACTATGACTTATTATATATATCACTTATTGCTGGTCTTCAAATCAAATATCTTCACGGCTGAACAGTATTACATGTACCTAAATACTTATATTATTGTTCTTGGACTTTAATTTATATATATATATATACATGTATCTCGTGGTAGCAGTCCAAAGACTCTGACAGGACGAGTGAATTTTCAATATAAATATATTGCATTCAGGTTTGACACAGAAAAAATATCATTAAATGAGACGTACTGTAAAGGGGTTTTCTTTTTTTTAAGATTTATGAACCATTATCTGTGAAAGATTTCACAAATATTTACTTTTATCTTCATTCAACGTCCTTGGGCAGTCGTGAAAATAATTGCATTTTGTTTTTAACTTTTAATCATGCCTGATTGGCAAAAAAGAAATGAAAATGTTTCAGCTCAGGTTCCCTTGAGAGGCAGATGTTTAGCAAGTATTGTTCTCAAAATCTTTGTCTGTAAACTATAATTGATAGTCTAAAAATCCTAAAAGTCCTAAAAATAAAGATGACATTCAAATAAATCTATCAAAAATGTCCTTTAAGAAAAATGTATGAAATGTTAACCTATCTTAAATCAACCGTTAAATTCTGAGGTTTGAGTCAAGTTACCGTAATTATAATTAGTCTGTTTATCTACGGTAACATACCTATATACCTACATCATTGTTTGTAATTATAATTATATATAATTAGTCTGTTTATCTACCTATACCTACATCATTGTTTGTAGAGCATAAATCTGTTTCGGGCCAGGTGAGCTAAATATTGAATTACTGTACTCTAAGTTTTGCATTCCTAATATGAAGTAGTACTATATAGATGCATAAATTTTCAATAGTTATTTGCCCTATTTTATAATCCAGAGTTTTTGCTTATTTGATGTTATATTTAAACAGATATTGCCCATAAAATGATTAGACTAGGGATGGGTCAGTTAGTTTACGACACATTTCATACCTTAATTGAAGCCTGAGATTTAGGCAGTACACAGAGGTAGATACGTACATCTATCTCCATGCCTAAGTACATATCTACCTCATCACAAGCTTGGATTCCTCTCTCAATGTGATACCACTGGCAACTATTTTCAGTGTGTATTGGAGGCTCTTAAAATGACATTAGCAACAGAGACTTTGATAAGGCTACTACTACGCAAATACAGATACCACAATTCTAAATAAAAAAAAAAATGTTTTAAACCGAGTGTGAATGTAGGGTGAACTCAGATCAGGCTATAAATATGTCACATCAATCACAGTAGTTTACATCATAAATCTTAAAGGAACAAAATACAGGTTTTTTTTCTCTATTCTCATTTTTTTTAAATACCAAGAAGTTTTACTACCCTTATGGTTTTATTGACCTTGAGCCCTGGTAGAGGTGAAAAAAAGGCCGTAAAATTTGTTTAGAATATATTTCTCACTCTTCTTTCTACAATCCAAGAAAACAGATAAATACAAGGAGGTAATAATGTGCTCCAGTTGTATATACCTGGCACTGATTCTAGAGTTCTTTAACCAAATACATCTGCTAATAGCTCTTATACAAGCGAGACCACAAAATGGCTCTCCAAGTTGTTGCTAAGGTATATAGACAGCCGTGAAAGAAGTTTGAATCCCAAAGCCTGAGATTGTTTTATTTTTATATATCTCAGCAGTCAAGTTTTTGGAGCTTCACATATACTGCGTAAACACTTGGGAGTCATAAACCTTATGATGCAAGAAGGAACATGCGTCTGTGTCTATGAGCCATGACAATTGCAGCTTGTAAACTTACAGGGGGTGCAGCTGAACAGCTTAAATATCAATTAACAAAATGGAGGTTTTGGTAAATAAACCAAATATGATTGATTGACAATAACACTTCGGCTGAAGTATATAATAGACATAACAGTATCGCTGACAGCTCCTGTTCAGTTGAGCTTCAGTTGCCTATTTACATATAGAGATAGCAATAGTGTACTTTGTTTCACAAATTAAAATTTCTCATAATTATATAATGGCATATAAGTATTGTTGCTAGATATTAATTATCGTTTAACTAATGTTGTTATTTATAACAAACTAGATTTTGTGAAATTATTTTTGCTATAGCACACAGTATACATGTACTACTGTAAATGTTGAGTAACAATTTTAGCTATTGTAACTCAAAGCTTTTGTTTAAAATGTAGCTATTAATTTACTTTGTATAACTATTACTAAGCTTTTGAATAACTATGAAGCTATATATTGCTTATCTATTGCTGCGATATATGTAAACCTGTCGTCGTAGTCATTATATATAACTGTACACCTTACATAAATTGTATACATGTATATATACATTGCATAACAATTGAAGCTTTCATATAACTGTACTATCAATGCAAATGTATTGCAGACAGATTGTTATATTAGCTATTGTAAAATTATTTTAGCAACTGTACAACAAGTGTAGCTATTGTAAACCACATTGTTGATATTGTATAACAATTGTAGCTATTGGACACCACATTGTTGATATTGTATAACTATTGTAGCTATTGGGACACCACATTGTTGATATTGTATAACTATTTTAGCAATTGTATACCACATTGTTGATATTGTATACCAGTTGAAGCTATTGTACACCACATTGTTGATATTGTATAACAGTTGAAGCTACTGTACACCACATTTTTGATATTGTATAACTATTGTAGCTATTGGACACCACATTGTTGATATTGTATAACTATTTTAGCAATTGTATACCACATTGTTGATATTGTAAAACTATTGTAGCAATTGTACACCACCTTGTTGATATTGTATAACAATTGTATACATGTACACCACATTGTTGATATTGTATACCAGTTGAAGCTATTGTACACCACATTGTTGATATTGTATAACAGTTGAAGCTACTGTACACCACATTGTTGATATTGTATAACTATTGTAGCTATTGGACACCACATTTTTGATATTGTATAACTATTTCAGCAATTGTATACCACATTGTTGATATTGTAAAACTATTGTAGCAATTGTACACCACATTGCTGATATTGTATAACAATTGCAGATGACATTCCTGTTGAATTTTATTATTTTATTCCTGTCAGAACCCTTATCAGACTATACACTGCTGGGGTTTTGGAGGATTTGACATGGCTAACTGCAATTGTATATCTGCCAATATAGAGAGCATCTCAGCTTACTTTATAAGACTTTCAGATGCTCAGCAAAGTCAGGGTTACAATATCTTACACTTTTAAGACACAAGAGATTCTCTTATCTGTGGTTTTGATACCTGCAACCTATAAATATAAGCTTTCAATTTCCTGGGGAAATCTGACTGGGGCCCGCAACTATACATGTATGGAACATTTCCACTACACGGGATAGCATCTCTAGATAAAGCATCAGCTTCATCAACCTGGATGAATGGAACCATGAGTTCCAGCTTATCCTGTCCTTGGAGTTGTAGGTTAATTACACTAGGCTCACAACTTGACCACACTCAGATTAACTTGCCTGTTTTAAGATGGAGTGTCAGGGTGAAAGAATCCAGATTTAAACCTCTTATTCAACTTTATGGCTGTCTTACTGTAGTTTACATTGATAACAGATTATCTCTCTAACCTTTCTATTTTAAACCAGTCCAGTTATATAATTCAACCATGGTTTTATATACAAGTTGATGTACAACATCACATCGTTAGACACTACCGAAACTGTTTTTGAATGGTAGTTCTGAGGATTTGATCTAGATGATTAGTGACCTGTTTATTATGATAGTCCTATATAGCTAGCTATAGTACCTCAATGGTGACCTGTTTACTATGATAGTCCTAGCTATAGTACCTCAATAGTGACCTGTTTATTCTGATAGTCCTAGCTATAGTACCCCAATAGTGACCTGTTTATTATGTGAGTCCTAGCTATAGTACCTCAACAGTGACCTGTTTATTATGATAATCCTAGCTATAGTACCTCAATATTGACCTGTTTATTATGATAGTCATAGCTATAGTACCTCAATAGTCACCTGTTTATTATGATAGTCCAAGCTATAGTACCTCAATAGTGACCCGTTTATTATGATAGTCCTAGCGATAGTACCTCAATAGTGACCTAGTACCTCAATGGTGACCTGCTTACTATGATAGTCCTAGCTATAGTTCCTCAATAGTGACCTGTTTATCATGATAGTCCTAGCTATAGTATCTCAATAGTGACCTGTTTATTCTGATAGTCCTAGCTATAGTACTCCTATATAGCTAGCTATAGTACCTCAATGGTGACCTGCTTACTATGATAGTCCTAGCTATAGTATCTCAATAGTGACCTGTTTATTACGATAGTCCTAGCTAAAGTACCTCAATAGTGACCTGTCTATTATGATAGTCCTAGCTATAGCACCTCAATAGAGACCTGTTTATTATGATAGTCCAAGCTATATTACCTCAATAGTGACCTGTTTATTACGATAGTCCTAGCTATAGTACCTAAACAGTGACCTGTTTATTATGATACTCCAAGCTATAGTACCTCAATAGAGACCTGTTTATTATGATAGTCAATGGTGACCTGTTTACTATGATAGTCCTAGCTATAGTTCCTCAATAGTGACCTGTTTATCATGATAGTCCTAGCTATAGTACTCCTATATAGCTAGCTATAGTACCTCAATGGTGACCTGCTTACTATGATAGTCCTAGCTATAGTTCCTCAATAGTGACCTGTTTATCATGATAGTCCTAGCTATAGTACCTAAACAGTGACCTGTTTATTATGATAATCCTAGCTATAGTACCTCAATAGTCACCTGTTTATTATGATAGTCCAAGCTATATTACCTCAATAGTGACCTGTTTATTCTGATAGTCCTAGCTATAGTACTCCTATATAGCTAGCTATAGTACCTCAATGGTGACCTGTTTACTATGATAGTCCTAGATATAGTACCTCAATAGTGACCCGTTTATTATGATAGTCCTAGCTATAGCACCTCAATAGAGACCTGTTTATTATGATAGTCATAGCTATAGTACCTCAATAGTGACCCGTTTATTATGATAGTCCTAGCCATAGTACCTCAATAGTGACCTGTCTATTATGATAGTCCTAGCTATAGCACCTCAATAGAGACCTGTTTATTATGATAGTCCTAGCTATAGTACCTCAATAGTGACCTGTATGATTGTCCTAGCTATAGTACCTCAATAGTGACCTGTTTATTATGATAGTCCTAGCTATAGTACCTCAATAGTGACCTGTTTATTATGATAGTCCTAGCTATAGTACCTCAATAGTGACCTGTTTATTATGATAGTCCTAGCTATAGTACCTCAATAGTGACCTGTTTATTATGATAGTCCTAGCTATAGTACCTCAATAGTGACCTGTTTATTATGATAGTCCTAGCTATAGTACCTCAATAGTGACCTGTTTATTATGATAGTCCTAGCTATAGTACCTCAATAGTGACCTGTTTATTATGATAGTCCTAGCTATAGTACCTCAATAGTGACCTGTTTATTATGATAGTCCTAGCTATAGTACCTCAATAGTGACCTGTTTATTATGATAGTCCTAGCTATAGTACCTCAATAGTGACCTGTTTATTATGATAGTCCTAGCTATAGTACCTCAATAGTGACCTGTTTATTATGATAGTCCTAGCTATAGTACCTCAATAGTGACCTGTTTATTATGATAGTCCTAGCTATAGTACCTCAATAGTGACCTGTTTATTATGATAGTCCTAGCTATAGTACCTCAATAGTGACCTGTTTATTATGATAGTCCTAGCTATAGTACCTCAATAGTGACCTGTTTATTATGATAGTCCTAGCTATAGTACCTCAATAGTGACCTGTTTATTATGATAGTCCTAGCTATAGTACCTCAATAGTGACCTGTTTATTATGATAGTCCTAGCTATAGTACCTCAATAGTGACCTGTTTATTATGATAGTCCTAGCTATAGTACCTCAATAGTGACCTGTTTATTATGATAGTCCTAGCTATAGTACCTCAATAGTGACCTGTTTATTATGATAGTCCTAGCTATAGTACCTCAATAGTGACCTGTTTATTATGATAGTCCTAGCTATAGTACCTCAATAGTGACCTGTTTATTATGATAGTCCTAGCTATAGTACCTCAATAGTGACCTGTTTATTATGATAGTCCTAGCTATAGTACCTCAATAGTGACCTGTTTATTATGATAGTCCTAGCTATAGTACCTCAATAGTGACCTGTTTATTATGATAGTCCTAGCTATAGTACCTCAATAGTGACCTGTTTATTATGATAGTCCTAGCTATAGTACCTCAATAGTGACCTGTTTATTATGATAGTCCTAGCTATAGTACCTCAATAGTGACCTGTTTATTATGATAGTCCTAGCTATAGTACCTCAATAGTGACCTGTTTATTATGATAGTCCTAGCTATAGTACCTCAATAGTGACCTGTTTATTATGATAGTCCTAGCTATAGTACCTCAATAGTGACCTGTTTATTATGATAGTCCTAGCTATAGTACCTCAATAGTGACCTGTTTATTATGATAGTCCTAGCTATAGTACCTCAATAGTGACCTGTTTATTATGATAGTCCTAGCTATAGTACCTCAATAGTGACCTGTTTATTATGATAGTCCTAGCTATAGTACCTCAATAGTGACCTGTTTATTATGATAGTCCTAGCTATAGTACCTCAATAGTGACCTGTTTATTATGATAGTCCTAGCTATAGTACCTCAATAGTGACCTGTTTATTATGATAGTCCTAGCTATAGTACCTCAATAGTGACCTGTTTATTATGATAGTCCTAGCTATAGTACCTCAATAGTGACCTGTTTATTATGATAGTCCTAGCTATAGTACCTCAATAGTGACCTGTTTATTATGATAGTCCTAGCTATAGTACCTCAATAGTGACCTGTTTATTATGATAGTCCTAGCTATAGTACCTCAATAGTGACCTGTTTATTATGATAGTCCTAGCTATAGTACCTCAATAGTGACCTGTTTATTATGATAGTCCTAGCTATAGTACCTCAATAGTGACCTGTTTATTATGATAGTCCTAGCTATAGTACCTCAATAGTGACCTGTTTATTATGATAGTCCTAGCTATAGTACCTCAATAGTGACCTGTTTATTATGATAGTCCTAGCTATAGTACCTCAATAGTGACCTGTTTATTATGATAGTCCTAGCTATAGTACCTCAATAGTGACCTGTTTATTATGATAGTCCTAGCTATAGTACCTCAATAGTGACCTGTTTATTATGATAGTCCTAGCTATAGTACCTCAATAGTGACCTGTTTATTATGATAGTCCTAGCTATAGTACCTCAATAGTGACCTGTTTATTATGATAGTCCTAGCTATAGTACCTCAATAGTGACCTGTTTATTATGATAGTCCTAGCTATAGTACCTCAATAGTGACCTGTTTATTATGATAGTCCTAGCTATAGTACCTCAATAGTGACCTGTTTATTATGATAGTCCTAGCTATAGTACCTCAATAGTGACCTGTTTATTATGATAGTCCTAGCTATAGTACCTCAATAGTGACCTGTTTATTATGATAGTCCTAGCTATAGTACCTCAATAGTGACCTGTTTATTATGATAGTCCTAGCTATAGTACCTCAATAGTGACCTGTTTATTATGATAGTCCTAGCTATAGTACCTCAATAGTGACCTGTTTATTATGATAGTCCTAGCTATAGTACCTCAATAGTGACCTGTTTATTATGATAGTCCTAGCTATAGTACCTCAATAGTGACCTGTTTATTATGATAGTCCTAGCTATAGTACCTCAATAGTGACCTGTTTATTATGATAGTCCTAGCTATAGTACCTCAATAGTGACCTGTTTATTATGATAGTCCTAGCTATAGTACCTCAATAGTGACCTGTTTATTATGATAGTCCTAGCTATAGTACCTCAATAGTGACCTGTTTATTATGATAGTCCTAGCTATAGTACCTCAATAGTGACCTGTTTATTATGATAGTCCTAGCTATAGTACCTCAATAGTGACCTGTTTATTATGATAGTCCTAGCTATAGTACCTCAATAGTGACCTGTTTATTATGATAGTCCTAGCTATAGTACCTCAATAGTGACCTGTTTATTATGATAGTCCTAGCTATAGTACCTCAATAGTGACCTGTTTATTATGATAGTCCTAGCTATAGTACCTCAATAGTGACCTGTTTATTATGATAGTCCTAGCTATAGTACCTCAATAGTGACCTGTTTATTATGATAGTCCTAGCTATAGTACCTCAATAGTGACCTGTTTATTATGATAGTCCTAGCTATAGTACCTCAATAGTGACCTGTTTATTATGATAGTCCTAGCTATAGTACCTCAATAGTGACCTGTTTATTATGATAGTCCTAGCTATAGTACCTCAATAGTGACCTGTTTATTATGATAGTCCTAGCTATAGTACCTCAATAGTGACCTGTTTATTATGATAGTCCTAGCTATAGTACCTCAATAGTGACCTGTTTATTATGATAGTCCTAGCTATAGTACCTCAATAGTGACCTGTTTATTATGATAGTCCTAGCTATAGTACCTCAATAGTGACCTGTTTATTATGATAGTCCTAGCTATAGTACCTCAATAGTGACCTGTTTATTATGATAGTCCTAGCTATAGTACCTCAATAGTGACCTGTTTATTATGATAGTCCTAGCTATAGTACCTCAATAGTGACCTGTTTATTATGATAGTCCTAGCTATAGTACCTCAATAGTGACCTGTTTATTATGATAGTCCTAGCTATAGTACCTCAATAGTGACCTGTTTATTATGATAGTCCTAGCTATAGTACCTCAATAGTGACCTGTTTATTATGATAGTCCTAGCTATAGTACCTCAATAGTGACCTGTTTATTATGATAGTCCTAGCTATAGTACCTCAATAGTGACCTGTTTATTATGATAGTCCTAGCTATAGTACCTCAATAGTGACCTGTTTATTATGATAGTCCTAGCTATAGTACCTCAATAGTGACCTGTTTATTATGATAGTCCTAGCTATAGTACCTCAATAGTGACCTGTTTATTATGATAGTCCTAGCTATAGTACCTCAATAGTGACCTGTTTATTATGATAGTCCTAGCTATAGTACCTCAATAGTGACCTGTTTATTATGATAGTCCTAGCTATAGTACCTCAATAGTGACCTGTTTATTATGATAGTCCTAGCTATAGTACCTCAATAGTGACCTGTTTATTATGATAGTCCTAGCTATAGTACCTCAATAGTGACCTGTTTATTATGATAGTCCTAGCTATAGTACCTCAATAGTGACCTGTTTATTATGATAGTCCTAGCTATAGTACCTCAATAGTGACCTGTTTATTATGATAGTCCAAGCTATAGTGAAAGATCTGAACACTGAACAGAACATACACAGCATTCTGCATGAGACAGAACAGATGGCTTTAGGGGTACATCAGAACCTCTCACTGTAATGGAAGTACACATGGTGGTTCTAGCATGGTGGCTCTAAAGTTTTGACATCAACATGCAGGTTTGGAAAGGCATAGTGTATTATAAGTCCAACAATATTCCGAATAGATATCATTTTTACAATTCCAAAGGTACATTTATATATAGCTACATGTAGTTGGGTACCTGGTGCTTCACTAGTCTATGCTGAAGTCTAGTGGACTATTAGACAAATATAGTGTAATTAGCATACTGTGTACAATTATGTTTTAAGACAATAGGAACACACTGAAGCATATGAAAGGTATTAAATGCTGATTGGTTGCATAAATACAGCATCGTATCATGAACGTAAAAAAATCTTCTCTAAAAGTTTATTATTTGAAACTCAAATTTTGGATTTCATGAAAAAATCTATTCAAAATTCTCTATTTTTTAAGCAGCACTACGTAATTTCAATTTCAGAAATTATTTGTCAGATTCCATTTCAAATTACAACGTAGAAAGACTGTTTTATCAGATGATGATGTGTCTTTATGTTTCATTTCAGGAGACTTCAAAATATTTAAAACATAAAATGCAATGTCTTATCTGTATATCATATCAATTTAACTGACTGTTCCACACTGAACTTTTTAAAAAGGTAGCATACAATTGTTAACACGAATTACTGCTATGGTGTAGAATGCCGACAGTAAAGACCAAATCAACAAACGGAAAACATTACAGACCTTCTTGCCAAGAACCATGATTGCAGCACTTGGCATTTAATTCCAGCTGATTGCAAGCTTAAATATAGACACAGAATGCTAATATGGAAGTTGTTTGTACAGACCTCAACAAGACAAAGCACAAAAAAACAGTGTGAGATTGTCTAATTATTTGCCAAAATCAATTTTTGGTCTGGCATACAAACCCTATGATCAAGACTATGTGTAAAAGGTTGGAATGAAGATGTCAGGCATAATGAAATATAATTATACTTGCACATGTAACACAAAATGCTTCCCTTCATCATGCATGCTGATCACAATGCCAGTTAGAAGTAATTTCAGACTTTTGTTATTATCATCAACCTACATGTCCGCTATAATTATTGCCTTCTATTCATTTTTTTCTGATGGAACAAACATTAGCATTGGTACATTTCCAAGTGCTGATCAGCTTTCTGAATATCAGGTGAAGTGCAGGGTACTTTGTATATAGCAAGAGGTATACTTCTGATACACGTATATAGAGGTTACACAACGAGTGGTTGTTGAATATGGTATTTATTTCACTTGACTTAGTTAATTTTCAAAAGTTACAAAAGACACGAGCTTTAGCGAGTGTCTTTCTGTAACTTTTGAAAATTAACTAACGAGAATGAAATAAATACCATATTCAACAACCACTGTCGTGTGATCTGTTTCTACCACAATCTCATGATCAGTCGGAAATTACATACACACATGTGTTTGTTGACAAGGCTGGGCTAGTGATATGACCAATATGTAAAACGTCACTCATTAATAGTCAGTCAGACTGTCTAAATAGCGATAACGGGACGTTGGGAGAACGAAATATTTCCCGACACTGTGACAGATCTTGTTTTGGTTTCACGACCTGGACATGCGACGGTGTGACGTCGAAACGATATCGAGCGTCTGTAGCAATTTTGCCTGAAACTAGCGATCAAATCTTTAAGTATTATCTTTTTATATTGCCTTAATAACCCCCCTTTCCGCATAACCTCACAAAGTCACCAACATTAGTCGGATGTTGACAGCCGACAACGTAAACAAAACAGCAGGTGGCAAAAAGCATGTGGAAAAATCTTCCCGGTCAAAGTTCATCTTCTCAACCAATCAAAACTCTTGAAGGTCATATACCACGTGTGGTATATAACTCATATTTATCTAACAGTCTGCATGTTTATACAATGATCTGAGAGTGGAATAACACAGTGTATTGTGGTAGAAACATGCATACTCCAGATATATCCATCCTCTCTTCAAGGAATCAAGCAAAAATATGCATTCTAGGTCGTACATATAATAATAATAATTCAAGGTTCTTATAATTTATATACTGCTTTATCACTTGTAACCTTAAGTTTGTAGGTCGTCTCAAAGCGGTTCACAAATTATTATCCGTGGTTATAGGGCCTTTGCAACCAGCCAATATATTTCTCAACTCCCTGACATACATGTACAGCTAACATTCAACAATTCTAGCACTGCCCAACCACGTACTCATTTACAGCTGAGTAAACTGGAACAAGCGGAGTAAAGAATCTTGCTCAAAGATACAACAGTGACGTGACTCGAACCCGTAACCCTTCAGTCAAGAGCTCAGCGTCCTACCACTAGACTACCGTGCCTGTACAACACTTGATCACTTCCTTTTCAGTAAATACCAAACACCAGCAGAACAAAGGAATTTAAAAGAATGTTGCTAACATCAAATAATCTTTACTGTGACAGTGTTTGAATTCATGCAACAATTTCTAGTCAGTGACAAAATGTAACTTCAATATAAACATGACTTACAATAAAAAAAAAAACAGTACTTTATAGTAAAAAGTCAAGATAGTCTAAAAATAGTTGTTTTGAATAAATAGATTTTATGGACATACATGAACATTTATCATGCTACAGCTTAGGTAAAGCATGTCTACTGTGTACACTAAGAGTGACTAGCTGTATTTATCAAGAAATGGTGTTACATAAGAGGAGATACAGAGATTGGAGGTCACATGTGCACAATACATCGTAAGACAATTCACAGCAACTGCCACATCCTAATTTAATTAGTCTAAAGAAAAAAAATCTTATATTAGGAAAGGTTGTTGCATGCTATAGATTTAATGCTGTGGATTTCAAACCATATTGAGCCAGTGTCTTATCTATCTAGGCTGGAATCAATAGACCATACTGCCACGTATTCACAGCCAAAACCAAATTACTGCAAACACGATAGAGTCTGAGGTGATAGCAAGCTATGATGTTGGCAATGTGATCGGATTGGAAGCAAATGAAATCTGTGGTGTCACTGATAATCACCTAAAGACCATCATCAGCAAAGCGTGGAAAGGCTATAAAAGGACACACATATCGTGCATGATAATTACAAGGTATTCTTTCTGTTAAATTACATTGAAGCTGACCACAGAACAAATTTATATATTTTGTAAGGTTCTATTCTACTTTTTGCTTTATTAATTACATTGAAGTAGTATTCATCAGACAAATATCAATTAGTAAAAGGCTACATTATGCTTTTGCTCCATTACAATTCAGAGTGGTCATCAGGTTAAATAAAAGGCAATATTGTACCATTTCTCTTAATTACACTGGATGGTAATTTATAATCTCCACAAATACAAAGCTATGTATTTATAGTCTACTTTTCAATTTCCGCTCCACCTCAATGCAGCTCATCAGATATAAGGCAATATTTGACTACAGTAAATCTTCGGGTCAGTTCGAACAAAATTAAATAAATATTGTCAATCCTGTTCGAATTACATGAAATTTTAGCCGCTAAAATAAAGAGTAGTTCGAACTATCCAAGTCGACTTTGGTAAAAATCACGGTAAATAGTCAAGTCATTGATACGGAACGACGACGGCCTTATTGCGATATATAAAAATTTGCAAATCTGGAGATCAATAATGGTGTATATGTATTTCTTTCTTATATTTACTTACATGTTTATAATCAATTATTAAGTTCAATTGCAAAGCAGAGACAAGTATGTAGGTCGCAAAGCAGTACATGTTTTCTCGAGTAGTTCAGTTGTACTAATCAGAATGCGGAGGGTGGATTGAAACTGCAATTACGGATTAATAGTTTGATCGACCACCTGGTCAGATATTTTTGTTTCGGCACATGTATAGGTAATATATCAAGTAAGTTATAAATCAGTGACTGGTGGCCAGGTCACGATTATATAATCAAATTGTAATCACAGTAATATGACAATACACACTTCTGTCAGCAATGTGAGTTGTGAGGTAACATTCGGCACTCCATGCACTGTTAGGATATTATATATGGTTCGGGCCTAAAGATGTTTGACTGGAGCATGCACATGTTTACAAGAAAGAAACTCAATTATCAGTGACATATGTGACTTATTTATGTACAAATTGTCCGACATTGATGACAACAATGGTCGCATACGAGTGCTACCCATTATTCAGTAGTTAAACCCTGTCGATGCGCAAATAGATCAAGTTTAAGCGAGTTTCGCGAGGCTATTATTGCATCGCGAATAGTCAACCTCGATCAATTACTACGTAAGTTCAGTACTCAAGTTGTGTGTTCGAACAATCCGAAACGTGTGTAAGCAGGGTTCGAACTATCACTAGACAGAAAATTATTATTTTTATTGTTCAAAAAGTGTGTTTGAACTATCCGCCTATTCGAACTGACCACTGCTTTACCGTACTTCTCTATTACATATGATGGTAATTTCAACATATACAAACTTAGTTATATTCTTCTTTTCAATGGTCATCAGAACAATTCAATGTAAAGGCTATATATATATATATTCTACTATACACAGGAACAGTTTTCAGGACAAATTTAATTTTATAAAGATTCTATACATTCTCCTAAGCTTCACCAAAGCATTTATCCGGACAAATATTAAGAGATACTTTTTTTCTCAAATACACCAGAACAGCTAATATTGGGATAAATTAAATCTATTCATTTCTGCTTTTTGACACTTAAGTGGCCATGGCCGCCAGGCAATTTTTATTATTTCTCTATTGATATAAATTCAAGCTGTCATTGGGACAAATACAAGGCTATATACATATATATTATTGTGTTTCTGGTAATCAATTTGTACAGGTCTCACATGTATAGAAGTCACTAGACCTTGGGATCAACCCACAGGTCAAACAGCTGTACATGTATCAGATTCATGTACATGTATCCAAGTAATACATGACTTACTGTACACTACATGTCTAATTAATCATCCAGTCAGTCTCAACACCTTCAACTAGCAATGACCTGAACTGTGTCACATACACCAGTAATGTAACTCGTCCTGGCAGATCTACCATAGTCTGCATACATATAGCATAGATACTAAATAGCACCTCATCAGTCTGTACATTATAAACAGAATTGTTGGGGTGTTTGCTTTGTAGTGAAATGCAGACTGTATATATCGCCCGTACTGTCTAATAACAAAGCTATCCTCTGCATTGAAATGTATACTGTTAACATGACTGTTTATCATCAGCCTACAGTCAGTATCAATGCACACATATCATTGTCTGCTGTTGACTATACATCAGTTACATTATATATACTCAAAATAACCTGCAGTGAACCAGAACTTGCCTGGGTCAATTGTCAGTGGCCATGCAGGTATAGCTAATGATTGGTAGATCTTGAGTATCTGTCTTAAGAGTTCGGAGGTCCCGGGTTTGAATCCTAGTTTTGCCATGCATTTCTCTTCTCCTCTTACATCGAGGCCTGTGACCAACCCTTGTTTCAAGTACTGGGTGAATGCTTGGCAAGGGGATACCCGAACCTAGGTTGTAAATAGTATTGTCTCTGGGGATGAAGACTTGAAAAAGAATAGAGGAAGGTAACGGAACTGGAATTTGGAGGTACGAGGTTCGAATCTTAATCTGACCCTTGTCTCTTGTTACTGTAGTTCATAGTTGACTTTAAATCAGTAACATCAGTAAGCTATAGTTTGATGTTGACTATCTTAACTGTACAGAAGCTACTATAGAATTAACCTACCTGTAGATGAGGTCTTATCACTTTTAAAAACCTTTTGATTTATTTTTTTAATTACCATGAACAGTATTATTATGATTTTGTATTTGGATAATTTGGATACTGTTAGTGTTAAATGGAAATAGTTCATCCCTGTTTCATTTTGTCTGCCCCCCTTGAAGTAGATAGCAATTCAACACACTTACACAGGCATAGAATATAATGTTAGCCATAACCTGAATGTGTTAACTATTAGGTCATTCTGAAAATTCCAGGTCATATATATATATACATATACTCGCTCTGCACCCATGGATGTCACATAAATAGACATCAGAACGTTATCAATAATGCTGTACCACTTCTCTCTTGCATTCTGGTAAACTCGTGATCACAGCAACGTTATATACTGATGATCATGATATGCTTCCCAGTGTTTATGTCTTGTTCAACTCAGGGTCAGCCTCAGGTACGTATACTGACCCTCCCTCATATACTGACCCTCCCTCGTATACCGACCCTCCCTCGTATACCGACCCTCCCTCGTATACCGACCCTCCCTTGTATACTGACCCTCCCTCGTATACTGACCCTCCCTCTGTACTGACCCTCCCTCGTATACTGACCCTCCCTCCCTCGTATACTGACCCTCCCTCGGAGTGCTACACACAATTATGTGCTACATCATTCATGGCCACCACTGCTGCAGTATACACAATTGCCAAAGTTGTGTTTGAGGTACATATGCATGCTTTCCATGGAATGGTATTGCAGGTGTTTCAGTAGACCCTTCATGATCAGTGGTTTTTCAGGTGTTTCACTCATCAGTAGACCCTTCATGATCAGTGGTGGTTCAGGTGTTTCACTCATCAGTAGACCCTTCATGATCAGTGTACATCTTGCATTTCCCTCCCCAAATTTAGTTTTGGCTAAAATTAACCTGTTAACTGTAAAAAGTGCAGCTTTGATAAACTCCAAAGTTTATATTTAATTTATGAAGTTGATAACAATTTAAAATAGGACCTAAAGTTTCATTGTCCCTTTATTGTATTTTATTTTGAGAATACAAGGTAAGAGTTATAATCTTGGAATAATAAACATACATTTATCTGCCAGTGATCAATCTACAATTTATTTGTATGGGTCCTTTTCAGCTGTAGATGTATTGGTAAAATCGAAGGGTTCAACAGTGTTTAATTTAAATCAATTCTAATGAGTATAGGACTCGATACTCATGTACATTTGTCACTGATGTATATTATATTATATTTATATCCATCAAGGACAAATGTACATGAGTACCGAGTCCTATATACTATATATATAACATCACAACGCAATTTTCTCTACCAGTAAATAAAATTTCCTTTGGCCATAATTTGTTACCTACTTGCTAGTTGCTAATAATGCTACAGTGACATGCTGCATAAATTATAGATTCATTTTATATCTTTGTTTGCTTAGTTCAAGTACACAGATATATTAAACCCATAAATTATGCGTCCATTTTCAATTTGCCTTTGGCTGGATAATATATATATATATAGAAATATCTGATCTCTATCTGACTCCTCCATCTCACAGCTTTAGCAGACTTTAATATCTACATGTATATGTCCTTCCACAATGAGTATATTTTATAAACTTTTTATATTAGCAGGCAGATGTACATGACAAATCATCAGTGTGTAATTTTATTATCTTGTGTATACATTTTTAATTGAAAACTGCTAGATTCAATAACAAAAGGGAAGTAGGATTTGCTTCAGTGAATGATTTGTACTCATTCAGTTTGATATATTGAACATGTAAATATATCTCGTGTTCAAAATCAACAGAAACAAATCAACAGAATGAAAACATTTTAATAATATAAAATCACAGTGTATACCCAATCAGTTAACAATACGATAAATGTTTACAAGTGACACTTTATATAAGATGGAAAATATATATAACCCTATACCACGGACTAATAAGACAGTACTCAATCTAATTCCTACCTACATGTATACATTAATGTTTTCGATTTCCACAATTTCCTTCTAAGTATAAATTTTGATCCTTAAATTAACTCATTAACCCCTTAAATTGCATATATATATATATAATGACCTATTCCAACCTTTGAATTGGAAGAGTTAAATGTGTCTTCAGGGGTGAATGAGTTAATTCTGCAGGAAACATTTTCAACTCTGCCATCATGTCATATGATACACATATCCACATTGCATGCTGGTGGTACTAATGATGAATATTCCTTGGCCTTGGAAATTGCTTCCATGTAATGTGGGTCAGAAAATATATTTTTCTTCCAATAATCAAAGAAAACAAAATTAATTAAATCAACAGATCCTCAGCTATTAATTTTACTGGCCCTTCAAATCAGGAGAATTAACTTTTTTCAACAAAAACGTAAATGACAGGGGGGGTTTCAACTCAATGGAACATTTGATTAAAAATGGTTGGCAAAAGTCTTCAAGAGTGTACAATTTCATGGTTTCAGTACAAGGCAGATTTCACGAAATTCAACTAACCAAATACTGAAATGAACAAAGGGCAATAATTATAACTTTTGCAAAAATCATTGAATCAAAATTCTTTTCAAGGAAACACAATAACATATCATAATTATTTATCCTACTAAGTTTCAAAGAAATCTGTCAAAAAATGTAGGAGAAGATCTCCGGACAAAAAATCAAATACTGAAATGAACAAAGGGCAATAACTTTTGCAAAAATTGTTGAATCAAAATTCTTTTAAGGGAGACACAGCTTCATATCATGATTTGTCATCAAGATACCAAGTTTCAAAGAGATCCGTTGAAAAATGAAGGAGGAGATTGCCGGACAAAAATCAAATACTGAAATAAACAAAGGGCAATAACATTTGCAAATACAGTCAGTTGAATCAAAATTCTTTTTAAGGAAACTAAGTTTCAAAGTGATCAGTTGAAATATGTAGGAGGAGATTGCCGGACAAAAATCATATACTGAAATGAACGAAGGGCAATAACTTTTGGAAAAATTAGCGAATCCTATTTCTTTTGAGGGAGACACAACTTCATATCATGATTATATTGTATACCAAGTTTCAAAGAGATTGGACGAAGAATGTAGGAGGAGATTGCAGGACAAACAAAAGTTTACGCCAGACAGTCGGACAACGCCATACCATAATACTCCCGTCAAATTTGACGGGCGTATACAAATTGTACAATTCTAAGCTTAACATTGTTTATGAATTGACCCCCTACCCCCCCCCCCAATAAAAGGAGGGGTTTGCTGCCAGTGGCTACTCGGCCCGATGAAAGGAGGGGGTTGCTGTCAGTGGCTACTCGTCCCGATGAAAGGAGGAGGTTGCTGCCAGTGGCTACCCTGTCCCGCCTACTCATGACGTAGAGATTCCCATTGTTAACAGACAGTGGCCGTGGTCAGTCTAGGGTTAATGGCTCCTATACTATCTCAACTGTGTGGCTGGGAGGACTAAATGAACCCCAGTAAATTACACATGGATACAATTTTGGTGGGCTGGAAGCTTGCGTCAACTATAGGAAATAAAGACAGAGTATAACTTTGTTACACAAACAATCCCCCCAATGGTACTTATGAAGAAGGGTTTTAAAGATTTAAACCTCAAATTCCCCTATGCGGCTCCGCAACTATGCACCCAGATGGTCCACACCCTCTGTTTTTAAAAATCTTTTTGCCAAAGGAGTATCCTTTTTGGGCCAAGGGGACACAATTTTGTATAAACTGTGGGTGTGGCCCCTTTGAGTGCAGAGGGGCAGGGATCAAAAGGAGAATTGGAAGTTTAAATTTTCAAAATCCTTCTTCTGTAACATTGGTAGGAGTTATACCAAATTTGGCCTGGAGTATCCTTCAATAATTGGTTATGTATACCCTCATGATAATAAAATAGAACAGAAGCATTTTTGATATATGTATGACATCCTAAAAAGTCAGCGCTTATGGCTTTTTACACCTCTGTAAGTATCGAGTCAATGATATTGACAATGTCCAACATCGTCGATATCGACTTTCAAACAACAATGTACGGCAATATGCAACTAAATCCGTCACAACAGTGCACTGAACAGAACTTTATATAATTAACTGCCAACTGAGAAACTGATACATTATAGCATCAAACCTTTTGTTTTAACATAAAATCAGTATACAATGGTATACAATTATATAAGGTAATAAAAATATGATGCCAGGAGTAATTTGAACCAGCCAAAATAGCAGTTGAAGCGGTCAAATCGGCCCGGCGGACGTTCTTAATGAAACCCCTGATGACTATCAGCCGTCCGGTTCATTAGAAGAACTTTTTAAATTTGTTTATAGATATTTGACCCCTAACATTTAGCCATGGAAGTCAAGTAGATCATGATCCTTTTTTTCCTTCATACACTTTGTTGTGCTTTACCAAAGGAACCTACTAGCTACTGATAATATACATGTACACTAATGATGGTCCTTGTGAAGTAAGAAAGTGTTGACAGAAGATGTACAACAGACACTGCATCGTATCAAAGGAGCTCACAGGCACTATTATGCCAGGGGAGTTTCATAAACTATTGCAGCTTGCTACTGACACACTAAAAGGAACTTCCCTTGAGTTCCTGTAGATTAAGTGCTTGTCTTGTACTCTTTTTGTAATCTACTGGGTCCAGACCTACTACCTGTTATTGATAATGCCGTTGTAATGTCAGTTTGATGTTGTTATTCACCGAGTCAAACCACAATATACTATATATTTGGATTATACTTCAAACATTCTCTACACACATCCACATAACCGTTGTTTACACATTAATCCCATTAATGATATCAATTGACATAACAATATCTAATCTGGGCCCAGTATGGTATAATATATATAATACATAAAATGGTGTAACGAAAGTAATCTTGGATGGAAAAAAAATCTTATACATTGTTCTGATAACGGCCCATCTACAGGGCCGAAACATGTAAACTGGATTAAATTTGCTGAGACTTCCCATTAGATGTTGTCTGGTCATGTCTTCTTTGAGTTTCAAGTAGCTCAAATGGTAGAGCGTCCATCTAGAGTTCTGAGGGTTCCCGGGTTCAAACTCTGGTCTGGCTGTTGCATTTCTCTTTCTCCTGTTACAGAATGGGCTAGCTTGCCAATTCTTGTTTCAAGCACTTGGTGAATTAATGCTTAGCAAGGGGATATCAGAACTTGAGTTGTAAATAGTTGTGTCTTCAAGGGTGGAGACTTAATTAGAAAAAGATGCAACAGAATTAACTGGACAGGGTAGACCGTTGACGACCAGGTAGCTTAATTAGTAGAGCATCCATGGCCATCTAGTGTTCAGACTCGGCGGGATCCGGGTTCGAACCCTGTTCTAGCTGTTTCTATTTCTCCCATTACAATATTATCAATGTAGAACACTGATATGTACAAATTACTAAATACCTAGAAAAATATGGATATTGCTGAATATTTCGCTGGAGTTTAAAAAGTGGAAACCAGAGTATGTGTACATGTACTACAGAGATAAAAACACTCAGGAAATACATAAGCACCTTAAATTATTTGTCAATGGATTACAATGTCAATAAATAGCTGGGATGACACCCACCTGGTCTTTGTAGATCATACAGTTCACAACCACGGTTCAGAATTTACAATTGGATGTATTGACATGGTTATTAGATCTTACAAGAGTTTAGAAGATGAGCTGGCGCCAAGGTAGAGTGTAAAAGTGTGGGTAAACAAAACGTTATCAGTTCTATTTTACAACATTGGCCAACAGCAGGCAGATAGAATTTCTCGGTCTACTTCATATTAAAGCTGATACAGTGGGTGACTGGACATTCGTGGATGTGTGGAGACCTTTGTCAGGGTGGGGTTTTATAGCTAAGGTAATAAATGCACCGTTGTTACAGTACTCAACGTCCATATGCATGGCATCAACCTACTATATAGCGTATACATAGCTACAGAGGTCTAGATCTACACACACCTCGTTTCCCTTCCATTTTGACGTGCTGTTCAACTATTGCCAGTTGGCAGTTCATTTAGCTAAACAATGACAATATAGAAAACTTACCCGAGCGTTGAAATAAAACCACAGACACTTCCCTCTGCGTACAAGGAAACTATATCCCCGTAATGTAACACGGTTGCAGACATTTTACGATGGGAATTTATTCTGTTTCTCTCGAATCGTCTGCTGTCATACCGAAATCTTCATGTGAACCCATTTAGGAAGAATTTTACGTCTCGCTTCACGTCAAATCATATTTGTGTTGTCATCTGAAAAATGAAATCCAATATGAATATCCACAAACCATTTTTGGCATTTGATAAAGTTTAAAATACGGGAAAGTACATCCAAACTTGACAACATTTCACAGCCTTACCTTCGCGAGGCAATCGCTTCCGTGACTGCTGCACGTACTGACCCCTAGCGGGGAAAACTGAAAATGCACCAGCATTTCGCTCAGGGCTCGATAATATCGAATGCTGTGTCATAAATAAACGCACCAATACAATTTAATCTCAGTCATGACAGATAATAAGATATTCTGTATAAAAAAATGGAAATCATCCAAGTTAACAGAGATACTCCAAAGACTTATTTTGTGACTGGCGATAAACATTGGAAGGGAGATAACTTCGACTAAAACGAAAGCACTTCAAGCCTACATGTACAATTTACGTCTTTGCATTTGGGGATGATCTAAATAGGACAATCACATGGATACTCAGAGATGTTTTTTTCCGAAAAGTTGCGTACATAAATTATATCAATAACAAAACATTATATATATTAATTACACTGTTATTACTGTAAACACGGAATTAGATATTGTTAAGCCCGTGCTGTAAACGACAAATATGACAAAGTGAAAACCTGAAAAGTTACATTCATTACTTGAAACAGATCTATCTCTATAAAAATTGTAGAGGTACACAAAGATAAAGATAGTTTATAAACTTATTACACTTTAAAAGGAACGCACATTATGTGTCCATTTAAAATTTAACTGAATGAATTATACCCATCTATAAATATTGATCTTTTCACGGGATTAAATTAGGTCTAAGTCCGTGTCCTTATATTTATATTTTACGTCTCATATGTAGATCATAAAACAATATAGTATGTCGGACTCCCCCGCGATGGATGAACCACAAGCCATTAAGACCAGTTCTCTGTAACCACCAAAAAATTAGTCAAATGCCACATACAAAAAATAATTTGAAGATTGATAACATCATATCAAATAGTGTAATGTACTAACTGCATAATGTTATTTTTTTCAGTACAAAAATCTTTGTTGAATTTATTAAATATTTTACAACATCATTTTGTTTAAGGATGTGCACCTCTGAGAAGTCAAAAATTTCCTGTATTAAACTTTTTTTCTTATATGGATTTTTGGAAAAAGGAATTAATGTCATAGTAGAAAATGAAAAAAAAAACATATGTCCGTGTGTTCGTTTTTGTGCTATGGTCGGTCAAAGATACCAATTGAACACAACATGTGATTTCAGGTGATTTTTTGGGTTTTGACCATTTGCAGAACAAATTCATACAATTTCTTCCAAGTGTTATCAGATATGTATGAATGTTTGTAGAATTGATGAAAATATTATTTTCTTTTAAATTATGGAAGTAACATTTCTTAATCTTATTCTTTTAACTCAGAAAGCCGATTTTAGTTACCCCTACCCCCTATTTTTTAATGAGAAAATACTCATTTTTACCATTTTTTTACAGATTAAACGCTTGATATCAAAAGTTCTGGTATTTAACTTTTTTTTTAATATTTAATGAATTAAGTGAAAATGTGTTTCTCTTTCTAAAACATCTACAAAAATGGAGGGTCAGTGTGCTTCCGTTTGCCCTGTTATCATTTGTGTTATTTTTCACTTTTTTCAGGGTCAAAAATCAAAAGTGCTTCAGTTACACTAAATACTAAAAAAAAAATATCAATAATGTATAATTTGCCAGTTTGTTGCATATCATTTTTATCATATTGATCATTATAAAGTTGTACAGTAAAATTGAACCTGCTACAATTAAAAATGGCGACACAATGACAAGTTAAGTGATCAATCTAGTGTCAAAAAAAGGTGATTTTTTGGCCTTTTTTGAAGCGCAAGAAATACACATTAAGGATCCTCGTCCCAGCCAGAGCAAAACACTAAAGATTTCCACTGTCATTTTTCTCTTCCCTTGAATAGATTTCGTTGGAATAACGTTTCGACTACAGAGTTGTGTCCCTTGCATTGAAAATCTGTATTATATTCGTATATAAAAAATGCTATATTGTATGTTGTAAATTGTATATATGACTTTTTGGGATTTATAATTATCATTGTTACAAATGTAAGAGTTGTCTCTCTTTTTTGTTTATTTATTTTTTTGTATCTTTATAATTTTTTGTATAATAAGTAGGTCCGCAAGATGTTTATTTTTTGTCACCTATATTTTCTTTTCGTTGTCCTCAACGTGTTGCATTGGCACTCGGAATTTTATTGATTCATGTAACGGGCATTTTTGTTTGTTTTAGTATTATTGTTAGAAAATTACTCAGTTTTTTGTGTTTTGTTCATCAATATTGACATTGTTATTATTTTGTATGTGTTTTGTTTCTAATAAACCATTGTTGCCTCAAATAAAATGTTTTTGTTTCATTTTGTTCAATTGAAAAACAAAAACGAAAAAAAAATCGAAATTTCATAATATCCCAAAACATCTGAAGAAACTACCGCAAGGTATGGGTTATTGTTCAGAAATGATTTGGTTATGCAAAAGCGATGCGCATAGAAAAAAAACAATGCCTCATTACATTTTTAGGTGGAGGGACGGGGATCCTTAATACACATTTTCAAAATGGCCGCCGAATTGGTAATTTTTTTAAATTCTTGTAAAAAAAAGTTCTACAAACAACAGGCATCTAGTTTTTTTACATGTTTTTCAGATGCGTGTTTGCTAATAAACTTGATCATAATTTGGTAATATTATAAAAACCCATTACACCAGATCAAAACGAGATTTGAACGTGATTGAAACCTCAGAAGAGTACATCCTTAACTCCAAACATATCAAGATAAAAACCCACAACTTTTAAACTCATTTTTTTTCATTAAATGTGACCTACATTTCCAGTTACATCAACTTTTTTAAATGCTTATCCATCAGGAAATTTTCTGTGCAGTTCCAAAAGAATGATATTTTAGGATATTTTTGTAAAAAATCTTGTCTTTAGCAACCTGTAAATAATGCTTTATGTTACCAAGACAACGGGAATAAATATTTTAGAACTGAACTTTTTTATGAGTTATTATGGTGGAAGGATGTTGTATTTAAAGTTTAAACAATATCTGTTACTATGTGTGCCTTACCCTATAGGAGAATTTTTAGTGGTTACAGAGAACTGGTCTTAACTAGTGTCTTATTTTGAATATGTATAATAGGCTCAAATACAGTTGGGAGCAAACTTAACTTGGTAGCCTAGTGCACTGAGTTAACAAGAAAAATGAACTCCAGTTCACTAGCTTGTGCACTGGAGTTCACATCGTTGTGCACTGGAGTTAACACTGAAGTGAACTGGAGTTCACATCGTTGTGCACTGGAGTTAACACTGAATTGAACTGGAGTTCACATCGTTTTGCACTGGAGTTTACATTGAAGTGAACTGGAGTTCACATCGTTGTGCACTGGAGTTAACACTGAAGTGAACTGGAGTTCACATCGTTGTGCACTGGAGTTAACACTGAAGTGAACTGAAGTTCACGTAAATGTGCACTGGACTTACATGTAACTTCAGTTCACAAGATAATTGTCTTTATCCGCATATCATGTCTGGCCTTAATGTTCATCAGTTGGTACGTCTATGTTTTTTTCCCTTCCGTCTGCTCAATAAATCAATGAATAAGTGAAAAATTAGATGTTACATATTCATATACTTAAAATGATTTAAGCAGTATCCTTTTGTGAAAATAGCATGATAGCATAAAAACTATAGAGCGTGATGCCCTATTAATATTGTAAGCACATGCGCCGACTTGGATACATGATACTTAAAGATAGAATCACCATTAAAGTTCCTTTATAGCTATAACAGTATTTCATCTACATAAAATATACAAATCTATTGTTCTATTAATTAGTACATGATAGTGAGTTATAAGTCGATAACTACATGTACTGTGAATAAGAAAATATACTATGTACTGAACAATTATATGTATTGTCTCATTCATGACGGGTAACAATGTATTAAGTTACAGGAATGCAGATCTCAATTGCAACAAAAGATTTATTAGGACCATAAATCTGAAGGGGAGAGACAAAGCCCCGTATACTGACACCAGCAACAGGAGCTTTAGGAATTATGTTTCTCACTCTAACTCTGCAAACGGAGAGTTGTATTGTATTGTTTACTCAGCTGGAAGCCTTCCGGCTCATACGCATACACAGCAACGTATAATTGATACATCAGTGATATGAAATACCAAATAATTATAACATCATAAAAGGAAGCATAATCTTGTACATCGCATATATATATATATAGTACGTATAAATGGTCAGTATAATGCTTTAAATTATTATAAAGTACAAGATAAATAAATTATCAGAAGATGGACAGCTCTTGTAAAGTTACCTCACCTAAGTGTACCGTGACTATCGGAAAGGTGACAACATTTTCTTAGCATAATATCAACCGGGGCTCAATAAAGAGTATGTTTATTACAAAAACCGTGAAAAAGCAGGCATACAATTTGTATACAGTGGTATAGTCAGGGGATGGACAAAACAAGATGTGTAAACCTGGAAATAAACAAGTACTCATATGTTATCAATCAGAGTGAGAGAAAACACAATAACCTAAGGTCTAGAACGTTCTAACCAACTTGATTGCAGATACTTTCCTAGATTACACAGCTCTTTTCTGTTACGTACAGATAACAGCTGGACAAGTTTCTTATGAAGATGTACGGTGCCAGTAATACTTTTAATGAACTTTTTACGAATATCAACATGGAGTGGACAAATCAGAACAAAATGTAACTCGTCCTCTACCTGGTTTTGATTACAATAACGACATAATCTATTCGCCCTCGGAATATTACGATACCGACCCTCTTCTACATATAACTGATGCGATGAAAGTCGTAATTTCGAAATAAGTTTAAGATACGCATCTGGAATAGACTTTGTTAGATAAAATTGTAACGTAAAGCTGTCTATCAGGAATTTATACAAATAACATTTGGATGATAATTCAACAAATTCATTCCTTGTTTGAATAAAAACATCTGTCAAACGCTGCTTGAAACAATGTAAAAATGCCCTTTCAGTATCAACATAATGAGTTAACCAGACATTACCAAAACCAGAAGACAATAATCATTTTCTAACTTGACAACGCCAATTACAGTTTCTGTGATTACATTCATCCATATCTTCATAAACTGACTGAAGAACTGGTAGGGTCCTGACCCTAAAAACATCCCTATGCACCAATAATATGCATTTTCAGTAGGATGTCATATCTTTTCTATTGTCTCTTTGTATATCCTTTTAAGTAAACTTAGACTTTCTTAAAAAAAAAACCACGCTAAAAACCAAATAGTATCGATTCTTCTAGGAAGTGTGTAGCTTTCTAGTACGGAATTAGATGCTCTTTAAGTCTGTGTTTCTAGTAAGAAAATATATTTAACTACATGTCTACTATGAAAATAAAATTATAAGATTAAACTTTAAAAATTTCTAAAAAATAAAAAATAAATGTATTATCCAATCAAAATAAGCACCTGTTGGTATTGTCAGATCATTTATTCAAAGAGTAGATGATTTATGCATAAAGAATACCATAGTGATATATATGTGATTCTGTATAAAAAAAAATGACAAATTAACTATAAATGATGACTGCCCCGAGTCCCTGGATTATCTTTTTAAGAACAGATTTGAGTGTGTTTTCAAAAAAAAGTAATAACATTGCTTTATTATAAACCTTCCCGATTTATTTTGCAATTTTCAAATTTTAATTTCCAAATTGACCTTCTAATTCTTTTATTGTAACACCGTACCTATGCCCTATGGACCACTGAACGTACAGGTACAACAGGCGGTTCATTCCCATTTATCCAACTTTTTGAAAAATAGGTACTACAGGTAAAAAGTTTGGGTTGGATAAGTGGGAATAGGGTATATTGTTAAAACAACAAACACTAATTGGAGCTTGGGTCAAGTGTTGGGTTAAAAATATGATACAGAAATTAAGTCCTTTTGGAAATGTGTATCTATAAGATGATAGCAATATGAATCATTTTACATGATAGAAAAGTTACAATGTATAGTAAATTTCATATTTAAAATATTTGAATTAAGCAAAGCACTATATCAATCAAATATTATAGAGTCATATCAGTTCATTGAAGTTTCAGCAGGCGTGACACTGTGTCTGTATACTGGTAGATGTCAACTTCCCCTTGAATGAGTCGTTGTTTCTGTCGCTGAAGTCTGGAGTCTAGGATTCTGTATTTCAGCTTTCTTGTCTTTCTAGTGCCACCAGCTGTATACTGGATAAGTCGGATCTCATTTGCTGCTTGAGTGTGCTTGAGTTTTTCGATGATGACGTAGAGGTTTGGGTGTGCTCTGTGAAGTTGGTTGTTGAGTTTGTGGTGCCATCCTTCTAAATGGTTTGTTGTTCTGGGTCCAACTGTTGAGTAGTGGTTCCATTTTGCTGTCTCCATCCCGATCCATTGCTCAGTAACGTAGTCGTTGAACTTGGTGATCTTTGCGTCATCGGTCTCGTAGTCTTCAATTGCGTGGAACCATACATCATCTACTTGGTTGATGGGGACTAGTGGCAATGCTGAAGCTCGTCTAATATGTAGGTTGAGTAGGTTGTCGTTGGTGTACTGGTCTGCTAGTCCAAGTTTCTGTACCTTTCTCCATATGCGATTGCAGTAGTGGAATAGACAACCTTTGATCGACGCTTGTGGAAAGACTGTCTCTGCTGCGTTACGGGCTGAAGACTCGAAGTCGAGGAATGTAGTGGTTGGATTGAGTGGTGTGTTGTTGTTTGCTGCTGCTGTCTTAACGATCTCGAATAGGCGTTGGTAGGTGATCTGGCATTTGTCAGGTAGGAAGGCGAATATTAGTGGGTACATCTCGTCGTCTATGAGTGCATGCAGTGTGTACAGCTGGGTGAAAAGTACAGGACTGGCGTAAAAAGTTCCATGTCAGCGTTACTTAGATGGCGGAGGTTGTCTGTAGTACCAAATACCAGGATCTTGTTGTGGTCACCATCATCTGCTAGTAGGAATTGTGCTCCTGTAGTAGTCTCTTGCCATTCTCCCAGGATATTAATGGCATCACGTGTGGTTGGTAGTGGTGGTAGTTCACTGTTGCGTTCTCGGTACATAGCTGATTTGGTACTGACGAAAGTTGGTATCTGTTCAACGACCTGGTGTGTGTGATCGTCCCATTCTCTGTTTCTGAATTTGATGATCTCGCTGTCGTACAATGCGGGTAGTGGTTCTAGAGTTTTGGCTGCCTTTTCTCTGAGTGTTGCTAGAAATTTCTTGGCATCTATGTCAGCACGAGTTGTCGGGTGGTTGTGGTCTCTAGGAAATCTGGTTACCATGTTGTCTCTGGTGTTGGCTGTGCCTGGGCAATCTTTCTCGGCGCACTTCCTGTAGGCTAGTTCTGCATCTCTACCCTGTTTTCTGGTCTTTATCACATATCTGTAGCTGTTTACAGCTAAGTAGTGGCCTCTAGCATGTCAAATGTAGTCTACTCTTACTTGTGCGTTCGCCATGGTCAAACTTGAATAATGAATTTTGTCAGTGGGTCAGTGCTTATAAGCTAAAATCTAGCTTGGGATGCTTAGTGAGTAGTATTCAAAATGTATGAATAAATTAGTAGAAAAAGGCTTGGGTGCTTCTTTAACACTGTTCAAAGCTTATTAACTGTAATTAATTAGGTATATGCTCAAGTCAGATTAATTGGGACTTAAGTGAATACTACCGAAAAAATATAAGTAATTATTTGATAATGATATATCAATTATTCATGCCAAAGTTAAAGATTGTCTTATTTCTTAAAATTATTCTTTTTCCATTTAATTATATTTCTCATGAATATTTTATACATACTTTCACCTTTCAAAATGAATTAAAATTAAATAAATTTATCCACTCTATAATACTTTTCCCTCTATCCATGGAACAATTTGTCTTGGTTATTTCACCTAATGATTAAAATATACTACTAAACAAACATACCCACAGGGCATAAAACATAAAGTTGGATAAATGGGAATAGCTTTTTTCAGAAGTTGGATAAATGGGAAGACACCAACAGGCTCTAGCATGGTTCAGTGACCTATCAAGTGATGCTTGGTGGCGTTATCAGTTGGTGTCGACTATCTATGTAACACCCAATTTGTAAACCCTTTGAGGGATTAGGTAGTGTAGAGTCAAACTCGCTGTATTGAAATAGAATTGTGCCCGAGGCTGTCATTTCCTGTCAGAGGGACAGCCGCAGTATCTCACCTGTAACCTGATTTACCTGTGTATCTACTGGACAGACAATGGGCTGGATTAATTGACAGGATTAATTGCCTTCACACAAGGTTTTCACGATGAGGTACAGCCCATCAGAATCCCATGTGACCACAGGTGAATGGTCAAGTTTCAAGTTTTATTCGAACTTTAGACCATTGGCCCATCAGTATACAATACATTTTATACACAAATCATGGACAATGTACAGAGAATCATATTCCATTATAATACCCTTAATTTGTTTGCCTCATAGATGAATTTTCCTAGTATACACAATTCTTTAATATTATGGACACTCAATAACTGAACGGCTTTAAACACAGATGTTTTTTTCCAATAACAGCTTTTGATAAAACGTGATCTGAGATTTTGGAATTTAGAACAGACTAATAAAAAATGAAAGTCGTCCTCTACTTCAGAGGGGGAGTTACACTGTTTACAATATCTACGTTCTCTAGGTATATTATTATACCTTCCAACTTCCACAGCCAAAGAATGTGTAGATGTACGGATTCGAGTTAAACAAATGCGATATTTCATTGGTATATATTTTGTGAGGTAAAATTGTAATGATTCCTCAAAATCAATATTTTTATACAATAAACATTTTGGAGAGTTTTCCATTGAGGCCATTAGGGATTGTATGCCTTGATCAAAGATTCTTTGTTTTATCAATGATAATAACACATTTTGCTGAGAAATACATGGATTTAACCAAACATCACTAAGACCTAGATTATTCAATTCATCTCTAACTGCTTTAGCCCAGTTGAAATCATTTTTACTACAACATTTTAATAAAAATCTATAGGAAGTGGAAATGATACAATTTTCAGATTTTAAGATCTTAAACCAATATTTCATCATTCTAGTTTTTCTCATACAAACTAGAGGTAATCGTCCCAATTCAAGATATACCATGTTGTTATTGGCCGATTTCTTCACTTTTAGTAATTTCTTACAAAAATGTAAATGTACATGTTCAATCTCTGGAGCTTTGTGCATACACCAAATTTCACTTGCATAAAAAGGATACTGCTTACATATGTATCATAAAGGTGTAGCATAGTTTTTACATTTAAGTTTAATGATGAACACTTTGAAAATAATGCAAACATAGCTTTTCGTCCTTGGATAGCTAATTGTTTTTGGATGGAAGTGAATTTATTATTGTAATTTAGAATAACACCTAGGTAAGGAAATTGATCCACACATTCGACTTTACTTCCGTTGTAATACCATTTTTCATCATTATGTAATCTTCCACCTTTTCTAAAAACTACAATTTTTGTTTTTTCCGTATTTACAGTTAAACTCCATTTTGTAAAGTATTCAAAAAGGCTATCAAGAAGAGTCTGCAGACCCTGTACAAATTCCGAAAAAATAACCAAATAATCTGCGCACATTAACAGAAACAAACTTAACTCACCGAAGTCGTAATCTGTTGCACCTTTTTCAATAAAGGACATTTCAAAATCATTGATAAAAAGTGAAGACAGTAATGGTGATCAAATTTCCCCTTCCAATAAACCGACATTGTTTTCTAAAAGGTTAGAGCATTTCCCATTAATTGAAACACATGATTTGACTGATTATAAAACGACTTAATAGCAGACAACATTTTCCCTCAAATACCAAGGCTAGTCAACTTGCGCCATAAGCTTAACCTGTCGACAAAATCAAATGCTTGGCGAAAATCTACAAAACAACAATACAATCTTTTCCTATATGACAATGTTTTTGTTATAATAGTATGAAATGCAAATATAGCATCTATCGTACTCACTTCCGGACGAAATCGGAATTGAGCATCTGTTAAAATATCATATTTTGTACAAACATCTAAAATACGTTTATTAAGTATAGAAGTAAAAAGTTTACTAAGACAGCTTATTAAACTGATGCCTAGAAAGTTATTAGGGTCATTACGTGTACCTTTTTTATGAACAGTAATAATAATAGCAGATGACCAATATGCAGGAAAACACCCGGCTTCTAAAATATTGTTAAACAACATACACAAATTGGGAAGGAGCAATTCTTCACAGTTAATAAAGCATTAATTTAACAAACCATCCAGTCCATGCGCTTTGCCACATTTCAAATTTCGAATAGCAGATCTTACTTCATTAAAATGAATCGGTGCATCTAGTTCATCATACATAATATCTTTATCAATGACAATGTTGTCCTGTTGAATTGAGTCATCATCGTTTTGTACATATAGTTGCTCGCCTGTCAATAATGGCAATTACCTTTTATCTTTGAACACTTTCTGTAAAAATACCTAGGATTGTCTTTTCTCATATGTTCCAGCATGTCACCTTCAGTACTTAAGTATTGCCTTTTAGACTTAGCTTCCATTATGTTATATTCATTTTTCTTACTAATAAGAACAGCATGAGTAGTATGACTTTTGTTACTATTAAAACTATGCAGTGCATCCAAATACTGCTTACGCATTTTTTTTACATGTTCATTAAACCAGGGTTTATTATCTCTACTGGCAACAGTAACATTTACATTAACAGGGCGCGTGGCTTTGGTCATAGAAATATCAGGTGGTTTCTTTAGAAAGAAGGGTTCCATAATACCTTGCAATGTCTTTGTAAAAGTATCAACACATGCATCAATAGAGTCTTGATTTATTTCTTTAGTAATAACAACCGAGTTGTTTAAGCTATCTGAATGAACTCTTATAGCTTCCATAAACTGATATTTATATTCATCCCTCCATTTAAATGAAGGTCTACTCTCCAAGTCTTGCTCGTCTAATTCTGATCCCTTAGAAAGAACAATGGAACATATTTCCACATGTTCCACTTTTAGGTTTTTTGGATACAATCTTCAGAGTTAAATCAATCATGAAATATGTCAAAATTAATGTAGCAATGTAGCAGTATGAATTTTTTTATATTTGTATTTGTTGTAATAAAGTTTTAGAGATGCAAGTTCTGTTCAAAGATATAGATAACATACGTACAGTGGCCTTTCATTATTCTTACTGATATTTACATATTTTTGTATGTTTTGAATGTGACAACAAAAATTTTGAATAAAAAAAATAAAATATATATATATTTCCACCTGTAAAGGTGCGTGGTCAGAGAATTTAGCAAAATTACAAACTTTATTTTTTTTAATAATGTAAAAGAGCCAGAAAGGTATTAAAAGGTAATCGATTACACTCATTCCATTAGAGCCACAAAAAGTAAACTCTCTAGATAGATCATTAGAATCTCTCCCGTTCATGATTCTAAGGCCAGAGGACTTACAAAGATTAAGTAACCTAGTGCCAATTCGTTAGCACCTGGATCATGGTTTTTTCTAACTGGTAACAGGCGTTCCTCATCACTATCGCTAGTATAAACTAACACAGATTCAATATGTGAACGAATCCGTTCATGTTTATTATCCAAACAAATGAAATCATTAGAAGTACGAGTACGACTATTGAAATCGCCAATCACCATCACATTTTTATGTACAGAATATTCCATTAACATATTTCTAGAACTTGGAAAATATCACATTCATATAACTGGTAATACTTTGACGAGCTGGGTGGAATATATGTAAATATCAACACTAGGTCGTTTGTATGGGTGGTTAAACATTGGTCAACTGTTACCGGGATAAGGGTATCAAACAAAGCCTCACCTACATCAACAAACTTAGCTATGGTATTGCGTACAAGAATGACAATTCCACCACCTTGCGCACTTCGCGTTAATTGTCGAGGTAGTACAGCTGATTCGTATTCATCCAGCTCCAGCTTAAAGTCATTTGGAATCCAGCACTCCGACAAAAAAATAATGTCATAAGCAAATATGAAATTCCGGAATTCGGTTACTCGCAGTTTGTTATCTAGGCCACCATTTATATTCCAAGAAAGAATTTTGATAACAGTACTGTTAACGGTATGTTCAGTAAAGTCAGTTAGGGACTGTCAATGTAATCTACCCCCCGACATCCCTACCTCGAAGAGCTGGTTGGTGTAGCAGTGAATCTCCGCCTCCGTTTGGATTCTCGTTGACCGGAAGTCGCGGTCCTGTCCAACTCATCGCGGTAGGAAGAGGTTGCCTCCATGGTTACTTCCGGCGAAGAATCCTCGTGCAGCCTGCCATTCACATATAGCCGATCGCGCACCAACTTAACCTTGCAGCCAGCACTTTTACGTTGTTTCATCACTGGATATAGCTTACGACGCCGCTCCTCAATTTCAGACGGAAATTGTTCATTTATCTAAAAGCTAGTAACCCTCAGTTTGTACGAGTTGTCTCGGACAAGCTCCAGATCCTTATGGTGAACAAATCTTGCCACGATGGGCCGATGCTTATCAGCCACAATCTTCCCGAATCGGTGAACGTTACCGAAATCTATATTCGCCTCTATACCAAGTTCATATTACAGGAAGTCCCTTAACTTACCCTCTGTGTCTTCACCCGGATATTCACTTTGTAGCCCATGGAAAATTAAATTGTTTTTCATTGACCTGCATTGAAGATCTAACACTAGCTCCTTAAGCTTAGTCCTCTCTGAACGCAGCTCCTTCAACTCGCCACAAACAGCTGCTGTGTCAATCTTATGCTTGTCATCAGCACTCTTCATATTGGCCAATGTGGAGGTGTTACGATCCACACTGCTCTTAACATCACCGTACATTTCACTCTATACCTGGGCGCTCGTTTCCATTCTTTCGACTTCGAAACAACCTCTGACACCGAATCTCGAATTATCCTATTCTTGACGTCAATGTTCTTCATTTCTTGCTCTAAAAGTTGAACTTTAGGTTGAATGGTCAGTGGGTGGTCGTTGCCCATATCTTCTCAGGTAGATATATCATATTGAAAAAGTGTTCCAGTGGGTGGTTACATTGCCCTAGCAACCATATTTAAATCTGTCACCGAAGGAAAGTAGAAACTGTATGATTAAACCTTGAGGTTCCCTGTGAAGTTTGATTTTTTTTATTAGTAAAACTTCGTTTTCAGTAGGAAGCATGCGCAGATATATGATGTACCATAATGTATGTACGACAAGACCTGAGTGGAATATACCTCATCCATGGACGCGTCAATGAGTTTTTTTATAGATACATTACAAGTAAAATAATTAAATGCAAATAAAATAAATCAACATAAAATTAAAAAAAGTATAACACGCGTTTTCTGTGACGTTTATACCAGCATTGATGATATGGCACGTGCCAGGCAGATAATGGCAGGCACTATAATCTACTGCTTTCTGTTCATATCCCAGACCTTGATAATCATATCCCAGACTAATCTATACCCGTCCCTTTGAATATGGACTCGCTTTGTGCATTAATGTGTAATTACTTATTATATTTTTATCTATTATTCGAATATTAACATTGTTAAGCTTAATTGTAGACCCCTCTTTGAACTGACGTATAGTTTGAAAAAAAGTATTGATTCATGTATATGATTTATATGGGGGCGTCAACAAAAATATACCGGGTAGTTGAGTTATATCTGTAAACATAAACGTTTCTACCACAACATAAAGACATACGCCTCTATAACATTGTGATGATCTAGTATGTCTGTATAACATTGTGACGAACTACGTCTGTATGACACTGTGATGATCTAGTATGTCTGTATGACATTGTGACGAACTTCGTCTGTATGACACTGTGATGATCTAGTATGTCTGTATGACATTGTGACGACCTACGTCTGTATGACACTGTGATGATCTAGTATGTCTGACATTGTGACGACCTACGTCTGGATGACGTTGTGATGGCCTATGTCTTTCATATGGAGAAATGACGGTCACTTTGCTAATTCGCATAATCCGCCATCTTGGATAAAATGGCGACCATTTGGCCCATTGGGATAACACTATGGGCTTTAAGTTTTTGCATGTATCGGCTTGATAGCAATCCGGATCATATTTTACTTGATGTCAAATTTCACTACACGCCGTCTAAATATGGGTTAAAAGTTAATTAGCGCGACCAATTAAAAACTCGAGGTTTCTGGAGTAGATAAGCTTTTGCAGCGAGGGCGCATATATGTTCTATGCGATCGAATACTGGAAAATGCCCAAATAGACATTTTCTGCACTTTCGATCGAATTTTTCGATGCTGTCTCTACATGACCTAGATAAGTTGCAGAGATTCGCTAGATAACTTCCGGTTTAGAAAAACACACTTTATGAGGTGTTTTAAGAATATTTGCAATATCCGAGGTTCCTGGAGCATTTGAAAAATGGATTTTCTTAAATTTGACATAAAATCAAAGGGGCACCATAGGGGATTATGTAAAACCATCGTATTCTTTTGAAAGTGAGTCTCCATGTTTTTGTGACACTCTCTCGACTTGAAAGAGGCACCAAAAAGGATTCATTTAAAATATTTACTTATTCAATCCTTTCAGTTGAATTTGATATACATTTTTAGGTAGAATGACAAGAATGCTACAGTACAATGGCCACATGATTCGAAAAACATGACTTACAACTTCTCACTGATCAGGTGTAGTACACATCCCTGCACTGATCTAACATATATATGCATGTTATTTGTAAATTATATAATATTTCCTTTTAGTTATTTTTTCCAGAACATGCCGTGAAATAAAGTTTGTCCCTGTTTCAGACAACGTTATTAAATAAATGTGTGGACAATGTTTTATTCTAAGTTGGTATCACATATGAACGTACGTCCTCGATCACCTCATAATTTTTATACGTCAAAAAAGGAGCAAAACCGGATTTTCAGGACGAAAAATTAAAGCCTAATGATAAATGTACTTGAAGCTAATCGATGTTACTATTTTTTTAAATTGATAAGTCAATCCGTCTGCCTTATTGTTGAATGAAATATGTAAATTTATCAGTCGTTCCAACTAACTATATAAACATTCAACATTTGAAAAAGAGCTGGTATTCCAGCCTTGCCTCTGAAATGATCATCTGAGAAAATTGAATCCTTCTCTCCGGGACGTTGTGTTTCACGTATTGCACCCCTCATCTGTTACATATAAATATACATAGTCCTCTGTATATTAAGTAACATCCGTCAGCCCGAGATTAGTCTGTCCTTATTGTTTTAGAATCTTTGTATCACGTATACTAATTGTACTACTGCAATGTAAATGAGATTGCAATCGTCATATTTGGTCTTGTTTTATTCCAAATATGCAACTTTTTTAAGATACCACACCTTTTTTTTCCACAAGTTTGATCATAACTTATAGGCTACAGATTCACTTGTTGAAATTTTTGGAACCAATCGTGCAGTTGATAATTGAATCACATTATCCCTTCGTGAGCCCATTGAACTTTCGCAAGTTTCTGATGTTAAAGCACCAATTTCTCGTTAACCCCACGGATTTTGTAGGTTAATGTTTCACAACTAATATCTTAAATGTCTTCTTACATATGAATAAAATCAGATTTTTACATAGTGTAACTGTTAGACGTAACAAGTACAACATGCATATTGTTTTTGTTCCGTCATCGGTAGTATAGAATGTCCGAGAATGACAGCTGTCTGGCTATATATTCTATATTTTCCCTTATATTAGGAAATTATGTAACTCCATTTCCCATTATTTTTGATAAATCTCATTGAATAAAATCGTGACTAAAATGAGCCTGGGAGCAATTATTTTTCTGTTGGTTGCCATGGTCGCGCGGAAAAACTTTGATGATCACGTGATCAGATATGCTTCGCCCCTCATTAATATTCATGAGGAAAAGTGGCCCTCATTTCTCCATATGTTATGACATTGTGATGGCCTACGTATGTATGGCATAG
Organism: Mizuhopecten yessoensis; assembly: GCF_002113885.1. Taxonomy (NCBI): domain Eukaryota; kingdom Metazoa; phylum Mollusca; class Bivalvia; order Pectinida; family Pectinidae; genus Mizuhopecten; species Mizuhopecten yessoensis. Next base: position 262,446 of record NW_018408516.1, read on the forward strand.
TAACGTCCTATGTATCTATGACATCGTGATGACACATTCACAAGAAACGTTTCGAAACATTCTCATTGTTTTCAGGCGGTATATCATCGCCACGTTTTTTTCTTAGAATTTTTAACAACATATTTCGTCCTTCTGTTTTTCCGTTAAAATCATGTAACCCGTGGCGATTTAGACCGAAGTATACGACATTACCACAGCATTCTTTGCCAGTATTTTTTGTGTTGTCTACTGATCCTAGTACTAATATTAAAGTTACCGGAGGCTAACAATCTTTTGTCGTAATTAGAGTTACTTCCCTTCGACATAGCCCAGTTTGTTATTCACATATTTGGAGTTATTGCCCTTTGACCTAGCCCAGTCTGTACTACACATATTTGGAGTTATTGCCCTTCGATCTAACCCAGTTTGTAATTCACATATTTTAAGTTATTGCCCTTTGACCTAGCCCAGTCTGTACTACACATAATTAGAGTTACTTCCCTTCGACCTAACCCAGTTTGTAATTCACATATTTGGAATTATTGCCCTTTGACCAAGCCCAGTCTGTACTATACATATTTGAAGTTACTTTCCTTCGACCTAGCCCAGTTTGTAATTCACGTATTTGGAGTTATTGCCCTTTGACCTAGCCCAGTTTGTAATACCCATATTTCAACCAAAGAGATAAAGTACAGTGAAAGTAAATACGCATTGTTTATTGGTATAGAAGGGAATATCAACATTAATGTTATATTTTTAATTTTATGTTTCGTGTTTGTATTGTCTGTATTTCAATTTTAATTTTCCTATTTTCAAAAGTATTTCTATTTTTTTTTTTTTTTTGTATTTTCGTTCTATCTTCCTTTTTCTACTTTTTGAATTCTTTGAAAGCTTCATTTTCCTTTCTCAACAGAAAAAAAATAAAGTTATCAATATCACAATTGATGAGTTACAAATGTAAAATTCACGAGCCACAGATGAAATGGTTTAATTATTGTCAGTCAATCGGTAATCGTGTTATATATATATATAGTCTATATCGAGATTTCTAATTTCTTTTATTGCGACTTTCCTTACGACCCATTGGTACAGAAATACTAATGACGTTTATCTGTGCATGTGTAATGTTACCTAACTATCCGTAGACATTCTGTGGCTCTTAAAACCAATACATTAACCTTAAACTATTGATTGCACATGACTATGGGTGACTAAAATGATACAACATTGGGTTTACCATTACAACTTAGATCAGTTTTTTTAAATACAGTTACTAGAGATTTAAGAATTCCTCAGTTGCAATTTGTCTGTCTTACAGCTGAAGTGAAGAAATATTCTATTATCTATAAAAAAAAAGTCCAATATGCATATATTCCGTCTTTTCGTATTGCAGAGTTATCTGCTCTTGTGAGCCGGTATTGATTGTAACGTCATTTGTTTGTGAGAGTAACGTCCTAAATATTTGAGAAAACAACGTAATTTTCTCACACAAACTAATCACGTAACAATTAATACCAGCGCACAAGAGCAGATAACTCTGCAATACGAAAAGACGGAATATAAGAGACTGAACCCTTTTGGACTTGTTAAACATATACTGAAAAAGAGAAAAGAATACTAGTTTTCAGGGCTGAGTAATACGATTGTCCCGGTCGCTAAAACACTCTTCCGTTATCATAGCATGATGGATTCAACCCACTTGACGAAAAAAAGGCATGATGTTACAACTAGACATTGACATTGTGAACAAATGCATTAGAACAAGACACACTGCTGTAAATAATTAGTCAGTTTTCAAGACAAAAACAATAAATCTATCAAGAAGAATACGATGTCATCTTTAATCATTGAAGTTACACATAACACGTAGTTTGATCGAGATTCACAGGGGAAAAAAATATCGCTTCACCAGCTGTCACGGTTTGAATTAGAAAACAAATAACTATCTTTCAGCTGTTCTTATTTTAGTTTTTTTTTTGTTTCCAAATCCGTGCACAATAACTGTCACATTTGGAGGAAACACGTGACACTTTACGTCTGTTGCCGATACAAGATCGCGGCGATGGAGCCTGCAATTTCTTATGGCTGCTTGAAAGTGAGGATCAATGGTTCAACGCATGCCCGTTCATCCGGGTTAAACATCCGCTGTTTTCCGACGTCCGACTTTGTACACATTCCAGTATAGACAACACGTTCCTTTTTGCACACGACGAAATGTGGGGTCCACTCTTTGCCCTTCCAGGCGTTGAGACCCTCCGGAAGTCCTTTACAACTCGGAAAACGTATGTAACACGGAGGACAGTCTGCACTTTCGTCGCACTTGTTGACGTCATATTCGCCTAAAAATAAAAAATAAATCAAGGCGAGAAATGAAGAAATGTGGCACAATATGAAACACAATCACCTGGCCGTTGACTTGTTGATAACCCTTTCCTATTTATCATATGATCAATTAGATATAGCTCTGTCAATTTGCTCATACTCAATACAACTATTTATTGTTAGTTTGTAACAACTCTACACACTACTTTATATAATACACTACTTTATATAATGAATTTAATTTGATAGTTGGATTTAACATCCATGGGATTAAAGAAATATTCTATCATTACCTAATTTACATGAATATATGATAACAACTGACATTGGTGCTATTCAATATATCAATTACACTGTAATTTTTGTATTTTGACTCTTTAATGATATGATATATCATTGGTTTTTGTTTTTATTTTTGTTTTTATTTTTTACAATTTTGTTATTATTATTTATTTTCTCTATTAGTTGTCCTTGTTTATGTTATATATATCCAAGTAGATGTTTTAGCTCGGTCAAATATTAGTAATCGTGTTTCTCCCTCAGGAAGTTGTGTGCTGTTTAAACAATATCAATACCATGTTTCAGTGTGTATGGTTTGTGTATGTATGTGTGAGAAAGCGACACTCAGCAGATCTACTTACTTGTTGTTTTTTGATAATGACATGTTTTATAAATTTATTCAATTGTCTCTTATATTGAGAGCAGGTGATGTACATGTAAACACGGGTCCCAATTGTCAAGATAAATATGAATTAAGCAATATATCGATTCTTCATCTTAATGTTCGTTCTTTGCGTAACAAGCTTGAACTTATTGAAGGAGAGTTTTTTGAAAATTACATTATCTGTTTTTCTGAAACTCATCCAGATGATTCTGTCAATGATACTGATCTCAAATTAGAGCTACACCTTACCTTTCTTTAGAGATGATAGGAAGGAGAGGCAAGGTGGAGGTGTCATGATATATACAAAAGATAACATTCATGCTACAAGAAGATTTGATCTTGAATCAGTTGATTTTGAAAATATTGTCTAATAAATTAGATCATCTAACAAAATGTTTTTTCTTTGTTGTATTTACAGACCTCCAAACCCAAATGTTGCTTACTGGAATAAATTTAATAATTTAATTGAGTAATGGCTAATGTAAACTGTTATGTTATTATCACGTGTGATATTAACCAAGATATGCTTTCTCTTTCTGCTAATACACAATTTTAATTAAATATCAGCTACAAAATATCATTCAATGTCCTACAAGAATAGCTAATACATCAGCAACTGATATTGACATATTCTATGTTAACAACCTAAACATAGCGCAGAGTTCAGAGGTTATATTACCGCTATGTAGTGACCACTTTCCTATTGTTATGAATTTATGTTTCAAAGTATTAAAAGTAAAATCGTTTGTAAAATAAAGGACTACGTATGTTTTGGGCCTATTTTGGCCCTCAAATGCATCAAAATTCAAAACCTTTAAAAGAACTTTGAAATGACTGTTTCTTTTATTTTAAATTCTTCCCAAACACTGTCATGAACATATTTATTTGTATTTCTAATTTTTGTTCAAAATTGCATAAAGGGCCGGTTTCCAAAACGGCCCCTTCTCTGATTCAAATTTCCTGTTGGTGGTGCATTGCCCATGCCGTTGTGGTCACAATTCTATAAAGTATAAAGATTTAGGACACTAGGGTTGTTTTTTATGGCTCCTCAAAGTTGTACCTTTCAGAAGCTGTCTAAGTGTTGATAAAATGTGCATGTTATGTAAAATATCAATGAAAATCTAATCAAATGATGGTCACCGTAAAGAATACATTCATGGCATGATTGTGACAAAAAATCATGTTTCCATCGCGCCATTTGGCTGTTTTATGGAAGAAACAATCTCAAAAATGCCATTTTCGATGATAACATTTTAGACACAAAAACTGTGTTTTTTAGAGAATACACCCTTTTATGGGCGTTGGATGCAAACCAATTTTTATCCTATTAAACAGTACGTAATATGCTATTGATGAGAGGAAAAATCATCAAAATGTAAGTGGTGGAACATTTTCAAATGTTGGGTTGAATTAGCCTATGGTTGAATTGCCGATTTTCGACTTTCTTTAGATAATTAACAAAAAAACGAGAGTATTTGCTCGGTATGTTGAGAATATGTACACAGATATGAAAAAAAGTGAGAGAAACACTTTTTCATAAAAAAAATCCAAGATGGCTACTTCACAAGTCCCCGTGGTTGAAGACATTGGCTGACAAATAGACAGAACAACAAACAAAACGTGTTCCTTATGATTTTGGTTGGTTTTCGCATTTACGGGAGTGTTCATAGCTACGGGCGATTGTATAATACCTATATTTATAAGTTTGGTTAGTCACATGGTAACGGGGATCTTTCATATCGAGCCCCAAACATACTTTCGACATATGCACTCCGTTGCCGCATGGAAAACTATTTCAAGTTTTGTCGGAATTTCTTTACCTGTGGTTGTAATGGTCGAGGGTTTTCCAGCGTCCTGTAATACCCAAGGTAGTACAAGATACTGGAGATGTGCGCACACATTCCCATCGTTCTCTCTCCAACTGGGCACTGGCAGTAGTAGTCCTTTATTGGGGCCTCAACATCGGGTGAAACGGTGAACCGTATCCAAACGTTATATTTCGTTTGGCTTTTGTGTCGAGAATGTATTTGACATCGGAGAAGGTCTGGGGAGTGCTGGTAAAGCCACACCTCATAGTCTCCGTCATCACTTAAATGTTCGGCGATGTAACCAGGAGCCAGAGATATCTGATACGTTCCACACGTAATGGTTCTCAAGTAATCAAGATCGAGACGGGGAAACAGTACGGAAGATGCATCCATCTTGACAAACTCGGACCTTGCCCGTCTAGATAGATCCGGATCTGTCTTAACTCTCGGAGCTAAACCATTCGGTGTTGTCAAACGGTCCTTCATACGTTTAACCATTAGCCTATCTTTGGCATCTCTCTCTGGAGATCTCTGGTAGATCGGTCCTCTAATACCATTCAGACAGGCTGTGACGGTTCGAAGCAAAGCCTCGATGACATTGATAAAGCTGTTAGACACCAATTGCGTTCGGAAGAACGTCCAGTGTTTCAGACGACCATGATAGGATTCCACAATCCACCTCGATTTGGTGATAGTTCTGTCAAGATTTGCTTGGACGTCAGAATGTTGACTTTGACCGGGTTTCAGGTATGACGGCATGCTAGCATTGAGGCCAGAGGCTTCGAGAACTGGTAGGACATCTCTAAAACCTCGGTCAACGACAACGTTGTCGTCTGGTTGTAGCCAAGTAACTAGCTTGTCCATGACTTTTTTTGTAATTGTAGCATCATTTTCGCTGCCAGTGAATGGTCCTACTGTGTCCAGAATGTAGCCATCTGGTAAGGCGATGCTCATGAATTTGAGATAGTTTCTCTTCTTCTGGCCACAGTAGGACATTCTCTGGAGCTTGTGGTCGGAGCTTTTCTGGATATAAATATAGGTGCCATCTAATATGGCAGTGGCTTTATCTCCAAAAAATGCTTCTGAAAAGACAGTATTGTGCCCGAGCAACTGTTCTCTTGTCAAGTGATCCGGACCTAGAAATTGTGGGACTATCGATGTGTCTAATGCCTGTACTATGGAGTGGAAAGTTTTGGACACACTTGACTTGGAAATTCCAAAAAGAGAAGAACACTGACTCCAGGAAATGTCGGTTTTCAGTTTTACCCAGAACAGTAATAGAGCATCGTGTGTAGTCTTGGTATATATACCAGATGAAAGATATGGGGAACAGTGCGAGTGGATTTCGAGGAACTGATCTTTGGACCAACCTGTCCAGGCCATGCATGCCGAGTCATCAAGAGAAGAAAAGCTTATTGTAAACGCAGACTGGTTCTGTGAAAGGACGTGCGACACCTCTAGGAGGTCATTAATGATTTCGGACGATTTTGATGGTAACTGAGATTCCAAGGAACCTCTACCATCAAGGACAACCTCTGTAGACGGATCTAAGTCGTTACCAATAAGGTGAATGGAGCAGACGCGGGATGAGGTGGGACACCACAGTTTGTGTGAATAGATCAGGTGATGTCTTGCACGTTTTGGTAAGACTGATGATTTTGTTCCATTTCTTGCAAAGGTAACAAGACAGAGACAGCATTTTTTGTGTGAAGATGATCCATTCAAAAGATCATGAAGGGTCAGCAACGGCAGGATATGGGACGGGGAGTCGTCTTCTTCCTCTATTTCCTGGTTCTGCTCGGGTTCAGGTTCAGGCTGATTTTTGTTCCGAAGATACTTCATGTAGCACTTCTGGCAAATAAGTGCTTGTTCCTTTGCTGACATCAATCCTTGTTGCACCAGCGTATCTAGGAGCCATTTATATTGTGGACTATTTACATTGCGTGCACTTCTGTTCTTATTGCCACTACGTTTCTTGAAGTATACTTGACACCCTTCTCCAACACATTTACCCTCCATCTTGAAACAATAACGATTGGTTTATGAAGCGTCGATAAAGTAACAAAATAGCAAGCCACCGATGATTGCTGTAAACAGCTAATACTTAGTAGTTTGGTACAATTATGCGAAAATGTGTGATAAATAACGAACAACTAATTACACAAAATAACAAGACAATATAATAAATCACATTCAATACCTCCAAGAAGCGCAGAATTGATTGATTACTTAGAACAAAATAAAGTATTTCATATGGATAATCTATCTATTCGATGTGGCGTGGTCGGCAGGCACAAAGAAAGTGAGACAAGTCAGGGTCCCAACCCTGACAGAGCCACAACGCTTTGGAGATGGGACAATAAAACAAGGAAAGTGAGACAAGAATAGCTAGCGTCGAGTCAATGATTCCGTAAACGTATAGACAAAGACAAGAAGATACGGATAAATGTACAAGGCCACACGATCAGAAAATTCAGAAGAGGACAACTTGAGATAGAACAGTATTCATGTATCAGGGTGTCCTCAGTGTAAATCTTTATATCGATACTGTTTATTTAGTCGTTACACATCATAAAACTGTCATGAAAATATCCGCTCTGATATTCAATATAAAAGTTTGTATATAATAAGCTATATAATAGGGTTTCAGACAAGGTTGTTACTCATTTCCCCTTTTCTTTCAATTTACAACCACATTCAGGCGGCGATATGAGAACGTTCCACCACATGGAATTAGCTGATTTTTGGTACACATATGAAACAAGTAAAGCTCTATCCGATTTTCTGATGGAAATTTGCATCCAAAACTATATAACGGGAGAAAATTGCAATTTTATGGCATTTTTCTTCATAATTGTGTCTCTGCAAGTGCATTTTCATCCGAAAATTTTTTTTTTTATGTTTTATGAATAAACACGATGTTTTGGAAATATTTATCAAAAGAAATTTATACTATGTTGCGAATTACAATTTCGAGATAACCTTCTTTTATTTACGAACTTATGTCTTTGATGCTGAAATTGACAACTTTATAAAAATACATTTTCACTGAAATTATGAAATCTGGGTGTCGGAAAGGTGTAAAATTATTCTTCGGAAAAGAAAAAAACAGTAGTTGAGCTAGATAAGAAATTATACGGGGGCAGGCTCCTATGGAGAATTAACATTACTGGAAACAGGCCCTTAGAAAAAAAAAGAATATTCAGTGAATTTTGTCATATTTTGCATTGTTTTCCTCCTGGAAACCGTAGAGCGCATGCTTGAACAAACTCAAAATCAAAGGATAATGTGCAGGCACCTGTAATACATCTTTAGGATAAATATAAAGTTTGTTTAAGAGTGCGCTCTATGGTAACTAAGAGAAAAACTAGGCAAAAACCTGTCAAAATTTACTGAATATTCAAATTTCATTAACTTATGCAAATATTAACTGATTACCATGGCAGCCATAATTGAAAACCCAAACAAATGTTTACATAATAGTACCAGGGAAGTATTAAGAAACACTAATTTGAAAGTTCTATTGAAGATTTTTAATTTTGATGGATTTGGCCCAAAAAAAGAGGCCAAAACCATACATAGTTCTTTTTCAATTTAGTGAAGCTAACTGGAATGAAATAAATAAATGTCTTCTAGCAATTGATTGGAATATATTGATTGGACATAACGATAATGTAAACGAGATAAATAGTATACTTATAAATCAAATAAACTTGCTTACTGAAAAGTATATTCCATGTAAAGTAATAAGAATAAAGCCAAATGATAAACCATGGATGACTAATGAAATAAGAACCCAGTTAAGGAAAAATAATAAATTGCATAAAATAGCAAAACATACTAATAAAGAAATAGTGTAATTGACCTTATTAGAAAAGCTAAAGATACATATCTTAGGAAACTTCAAAACTCTCTTGTAGATAAAACAGTACCACCTAGTAAGTATAAGACCATAAGTGGTCTTTCCAATAAAAAAGAAACTTCTCATCCTCTTTAAGTTGGTAATGATACTTTGATTCATCTGTTGGATAAAGCAGAAGCTATTAATAATGTATTTACTTCTATTTCAAACTCTGTTGATGATATTATTAATATTAACAATTCTGATATGGATTTACCTCCCCTTAGTCATATCAAACTTGGTGAAATTGTTATATCAGATCACGACATAATTGATCAAGTCCAGCTAATTAAGGATAATAAACCTCCTGGGCCTGACAATGTTTCGCCTAAAATAATAAAAAATCTTCTACCTTTTATAATGTTACCACTTAGAATTATCTTTAATAAAACAATTACTTCTGGTACTATTCCTCTAGCCTGGAAGCCTGCTTATGTTAATGCTCTATATAAAAGTAAAGGAGCTATTGATGATCCAAATAATTATAGACCAATTGCCATTACATCCATTTTAAGTAAAATATTAGAAAAAATATCTTTTAAGAATGTCTTTAATTATGTAACCAAACATCATATTATCAGTGAGCACCAATCTGGATTTCAACTTAGAGACTCTACAGTCAATCAACTAATATCAATACATAATTTAATTAGGAATAACATTGATAAAGGTCTAGCAGAAGGGTCTTTTGTAAAAGTTCAAAAAATGGCATATCTGGTAATTTGTATAAATGGTTTGAAAGTTGTTTTACTGATACAAAAACAAAGAGTTAACTTTGATGGTTATAATTCTACATTTAAACATACAACTGCTGGTGTTCCACAAGGCTCTGTATTTGGACCCTTTTTTATTCTTACTTTTTATTAATGATAACTCATGAAATTAATACCAATATAAAATCATTCGCTGACGATACTTCTATCTATGTTATTGTTGATGATGACATTGTAACACCAACTGCGGAGTTAAATGACGACCTTGAATCTATTGATACTTGGGCTAAAACAACGGAAAATTAAAATTCAATCCTAATAAAACAGTTACACTAACTGTAAGTAAGAAAAAATGGTTCACCCTCCGTTGATTTTTGATAATCAAGTAATTCAAGAAAATTTATTACATAAACACTTAGGACTCATATTTAATTCAAAAGGCACATGGGGGATCACATTAATAATATATACAATAAAGCATTTAAACGGCTGAATTTGTTACGTATGTTGAAACATAAAGTGGATACTATTAATTTGTTAGACCAGTTTTGGAATATTCAGATTCCATTTGGGACAATTGCACTATTGGTGAATCAAATTTATTAGAATCTGTACAGATTGATGCAATGAAGATTATAACTGGTTTAAGAAGTGGTACTTCACATTATAAACTATATGAAGAAACTGGCATGGAAAAGTTAGAATCTAGGCGTCATAAGCACAAATTAATTTTAATATATAAAATTACATATCATTTAACCCCTGATTATTTGTTTAATATCATTTCATTAATCAACAGCAAACTATTCATTACCTGCGTCACCACAGATTTTTCAATATCCCAAGGTCAAGAACTAATATTTATAATACAACCTTCTTTCCTAAGACCATGCAGGCATGGAATAGTCTTGATCCTTCGCTGACCAGGTCAGTTAGCCTAAGTTCCTTCAAAAGGAATCTTAAAAATACTATAGCTAATCCTATTGATGCTATTTCTGATACTTTTAAAAATTGTAGCCCACGAAAATTGAATATTATTTTGTGCCAATAAAGAAATGATGCAAGTGACTTGAATCATCATACATTTATAGATCATCTTATCCCAGATCCAGTTTGTACCTGTGGTTCACCAGGTGAAAATATTTGTCATTAATATTTTACTTTTCCTAATTACTCTAATTCTAGGTATTTAATTCTTGAAATTCATGACCGTATTGGTCATTCCAATTCAACTCTGCTAACTTCAGGTGATACCCTGTCGGAGGATATTAATGAACTTATTTTAACTAATGTCCAATACTATCTTAATGGTACTGAACGATTTAAGAGATTATAATATAATAATTGAATGATTGAATTTACTGGAGACCTCTATTATTGAACAGTCTGGATATTATATATATCACTATGACATGAAGGTGTGTGAGTGTGTGTGTGACACGTGTTGGATGACACGTGACCGAATGAAGAAGCACCTGACCTATGGTATGACAAAGCATCCGAAGTAATACAGACGGAGTAAGCAGCATAGAATTTCTTTTTAATACCATATTTTGACATTTAGATGGTTTCCTTTTTTTTCAAGAAAAATATGCACATTCTGTATTATTTACAGAAAAGCTACGTATGCAATATTTTAGAGATTCTATGTAATTTTAACAACTACAAACTTACATGGATCCGTGGGTTCGATTCGCTTATCGCACTTGACGACTTCCGGGAACTCGCAACGCATCTTCTGATCGTCAAAGAGGAGGGGATATGGACATTCCATGAGGGTGGGGGTGCCCGCCCCTGCGGACCGGGTCACACCACACTCATAGTACTTGGCACAGTTCCCCTCGTGCGACTCACGAGTGCTGTTACCGGACAGACACGGCATTCTGACTTGAGCTGGAGTCGTGCCTTAAACGTAAAAAGTTCAAACAGTTATTTTCGTTTATACCACACTCAATAGCTAAACATGGCGTCTATCCTCACGCAATCAGCATAAGGTACGCTATCATCGGTCACGTACAATCCCAAATATATATGGATAGAACACTAGTAGACTATTACGGATTCTTAAAGCATGATACACAAACAGATTAAGTCAATGTGTGTATGTCTAATATTGATACGGAAATACTAATAATTAGATTGGGATTCGAACCCGGGACGTCCGATCTTTAACAACTACTCTACCCAGCCCAGATCTTATATGTTAAGTACTACATAGTTAAATAGCGTACATTTGTCGTTGGGTGATCCCTTGTTAACACACGTCCGACTGTCCGGATTCCAGACGAGACCAGACGGACAGATATACTTAAAATGACGTCCCTGGTAACACATATAGAAAGTAGAACAGTCAGCTTTGTCCTCCACCCAGGTGACGGAGGATGTCTGAGGACACAGCGAGTCCGCCCGGACCCCCGCGAATAGAGCGGCAACAGCGAACAGCATCAACATGGCGAACATCGTGCGCTTGGATTCAGTGTAGGGGAGAGGGTGGCCCGGGCTGGTGTAATACATTACGGACAAGTCGTCGCTCTTTTATACATAACATCAGCAAGGATGAATAACAAAGTGATTATTTCAAATATTACGGGTGGGAAACAACTTCCTTCAGGAGGTACATGATTTAATAAAAACTGAAATTAGGCACACACTTTACGAGCAAACTTTATGAAGCGCAATCCCCTAAATGGTTAAGTTTTAGAAACACCCGACTGCAGAGGTCATGTCTGCACTGACCCCAATGTCTGTACGATGGAGTTTTGCTGTGGCTCTGGAGGGGAGAGAACTCATTAGGAATACGAAATGGAATTAATTGTTTCTAGATTTCTGTTAAAATAACACATTTGTCGATGAAGTAATCTTGTTGTTCTGATTATAATTAAAAGCTATGTTTTGTATATGACCTCATTCCATGGACGTGTTTGTATATGGTTTGGACTTCAATTCACACATTTAAATCGTGAAAAATGATTTACGTTCATGGCTTAATCATTTGTCAGACGTAAAACAATTACAACGGCAGGGTACGTAAGGTTACGAGGACGGCGGTCTTGATTGGTCAACAGGCGCCAAGTTAAGAATGCTGATTGTGTCGCGACGGATCAAAGCTGCCAAACGGGCCCTGTTTCACCCATAACATCGATACACAACGGTGCAGCGAACACACTGTTGCACAGATACGTAGATATCTATTACGTTTCGTCCAAAGTTTTTTGGCCAAACGGGGAACTATGTGTTACTGTTTGGAAAGTTGGCCTTAAGTAAGTTAATGTATCATAACTGAGATGTAATGATGCTGTGTCACGTCGCTTACGTACATCCGATGACGCCTGATAATTGGTTAATTCGTTAATTAACACTTAAAATAAATCGGCTACGTTAATCTAACTAGATATCATTTAAATCAAATGTTTTTGTTGCCACCTTCGTATTTTATTCGTGTGTCCTGAACATCTTATCGATTCCAAAACCATTCAACCGGCAGCGGATATTTGTGGGGAAATTAGAGCTTACTTAAAAGGAGTTGCTTACCTTTGAAATAAAAAGAATCTTTAGGTACCGTTATTAGTTTATATTATACTAATCTGAGATATAGGTATATAAACTTTATTCTTTATACAACAATTATAAAACAAGTTGTTTCAACTTCCATTAATCACTTTTGTTGGCCTGGATGATAGTGCGCGGTGGATCTTAATGAGGGGGGAAACCAGAGTACTCGGAAAACCGCAAGTGTTGACCGCGTGCTTTTCACGTCCGATCAGGGGGAATCGAACCTTGGCCGCCTTGGTAAAAGGCGAGATGTCTTAGCACATATTTTCATCTTTGCTCACATGACACACAAACTACATATTGTTGTTACTTATTCTGAGTCCTGTAAAAGTGCTCATATTTTTTTCGCTGTGACGACAAATTGTTAATCATATGCACCTGGGTTTATTGCCACAGCGGTATGAAGCATGCAAGGATACAGTGATTTTAAATCAGTTATCATAATTTAACTTCACGGCTATAAATGTAAACGTGTTGGAATGTAATTGCTTTATACCCTAGTGGTTATTTAAAACAACTTTTCTACAATCCCCTCAGGTAATATAGAGTACATTGTATTTAGTGTGTGTCCGATCCGATACATGTCTATGGGAGCCTGAAAAAATATCTATGGGAGCCTTATACATGTGTATTGGAGCCTGATAATGTCTATGGGAGCCTGATACATATCTATGGGAGCCTGATACATATCTATGGGAGCCTGATACATATCTATGGGTGCCTGATTACGTGTCTATGGGAGCCTGGTACATATCTATGGGAGTCTGATACATGTCTATGGGAGCCTGATACATGTCTATGGGAGCCTTATACATGTGTATGGGAGCCTGATACATATCTATGGGAGCCTGATACATATCTATGGGAGCCTGATACATATCTATGGGTGCCTGATTACGTGTCTAGGGAGCCTGGTACATATCTATGGGAGTCTGATACATGTCTATGGGAGCCTGATACATGTCTATGTGAGCCTTATACATGTGTATTGGAGCCTGATAATGTCTATGGGAGCCTGATACATATCTATGGGAGCCTGATACATATCTATGGGAGCCTGATACATGTCTATGGGAGCCTGATACATGTCTATGGGAGCCTGATACATGTCTATGGGAGCCTGATACATGTCTATGGGAGCCTGATACATGTCTATGGGAGTCTGATACATGTCTATGGGAGCCTGATACATGTCTATGGGAGTCTGATACATGTCTATGGGAGCCTGATACATGTCTATGGGAGTCTGATACATGTCTATGGGAGCCTGATACATGTCTATGGGAGTCTGATACATGTCTATGGGAGCCTGATACATGTCTATGGGAGTCTGATACATGTCTATGGGAGCCTTATACATGTGTATTGGAGCCTTATACATGTCTATGGGAGCCTGATACATATCTTTGGGAGCCTGATAATGTCTATGGGAGCCTGATACATGTTTATGGGAGCCTGATACATATCTTTGGGAGCCTGATACATGTCTTTGGGAGCCTGATACATGTTTATGGGAGCCTGATACATGTCTATGGGAGCCTGATCATGTCTATGGGAGCCTGATACATGTCTATGGGAGTCTGATGCATGTCTATGGGAGCCTGATACATGTCTATGGGAGTGGGAGCCTGATACATATCTATTGGAGTCTGATACACGTTTATGGGAGCCTGATATATATCTATGGGAGCCTGATACATATCTATGGGAGTCTGATACATATCTATGGGAGCCTGATACATGTCTATGGGAGCCGGATACATGTCTATGGGAGCCTTATACATGTGTAATGAAGCCTGATAATGTCTATGGGAGCCTGATACATATATATGGGAGCCTGATACATATCTTTGGGAGCCTGATACATGTGTATGGGAGCCTGCTGATACATGTCTCTGGGAGCCTTATACATATATATGGGAGCCTGATACATGTCTATGGGAGCCTGTTACATGTCTATGGGAGCCTGATACATGTCTTTGGGAGCCTGATACATGTTTATGGGAGCCTGCTACATGTCTATGGGAGCCTGATACATGTCTATGGGATTCTGATACATGTCTATGGTAGCCTGATACATGTCTATGGGAGCCTTATACATATGTATGGGAGTCTGATACATGTCTATGGGAGCCTTATACATGTGTAATGAAGCCTGATAATGTCTATGGGAGCCTGATACATATCTATGGGAGCCTCATACGTATCTTTGGGAGCCTGATTACATGTCTATGGGAGTCTGATACATGTCTATGGGAGCCTGATACATGTCCATGGGAGCCTGATACATGTCTATGGGAGCCTGATAGATGTCTATGGGAGCCTGATACATGTCTATGGGAGTGGGAGCCTGATACATATCTATTGGAGTCTGATACATGTTTATGCGAGCCTGATATATATCTATGGGAGCCTGATACATATCTTTGGGAGTCTGATACATGTCTATGGGAGCCTGATACATGTCCATGGGAGCCTGATACATGTCTATGGGAGCCTGATCATGTCTATGGGAGCCTGATACATGTCTATGGGAGCCTTATACATGTGTCTGAGAGTCTGATACATGTCTATGGGAGCCTTATACATGTGTATGGGAGTCTGATACATGTCTATGGGAGCCTGATGCATGTCTATGGGAGCCTATGGGAGCCTGATACATATCTATTGGAGTCTGATACATGTCTATGGGAGCCTGATACATATCTATTGGAGTCTGATACATGTTTATGGGAGCCTGATATATATCTATGGGAGCCTGATACATATCTATGGGAGTCTGATACATATCTATGGGAGCCTGATACATGTCTATGGAAGCCTGATACATATCTATGGGAGTCTGATACATGTACATATCTTTGGGAGCCTGATAATGTCTATGGGAGCCTGATACATATCTATGGGAGTCTGATACATATCTATGGGAGCCTGATACATGTCTATGGAAGCCTGATACATATCTATGGGAGTCTGATACATATCTATGGGAGCCTGATACATGTCTATGGGAGCCTGGTACATGTCTATGGGAGCCTGATACATATCTTTGGGAGCCTGATACATGTGTATGGGAGCCTGATACATGTCTATGGGGAGTCTGATACATGTCTATGGGAGTCTGATACATATCTTTGGGAGCCTGATACATATCGGGAGCCTGATATATATCTATGGGAGCCTGATACATATCTTTGGGAGTCTGATACATGTCTATGGGAGCCTGATACATATCTTTGGGAGCCTGATACATATCGGGAGCCTGATATATATCTATGGGAGCCTGATACATATCTTTGGGAGTCTGATACATGTCTATGGGAGCCTGATACATGTCTATGGGTGCCTGATACATATCTTTGGGAGCCTGATACATATCTATGGGAGCTTGATACATATCTATGGGAGCCTTATACATGCTGATAATGTCTATGGGAGCCTGATACATATATATGGGAGCCTGATACATGTCTATGGGAGGCTGATACATATATATGGGAGCCTGATACATATCTTTGGGAGCCTGATAATGGCTATGGGAGCCTGATACATGTTTATGGGAGCCTGATACATGTCTATGGGAGCCTTATACATATCTATTGGAGCCTGATACATATCTATGGGAGCCTGATACATATCTATGGGAGGCTGATACATGTCTATGGGAGCCTGATACATGTCTATGAGAGTCTGATACATGTCTATGGGAGCCTGATACATATCTTTGGGAGCCTGATACATATCTATGGGAGCTTGATACATATCTATGGGAGCCTTATACATGTGTATTGGAACCTTATACATATATATGGGAGCCTGATACATGTCTATGGGAGCCTGATACATGTGTATGGGAGCCTGATGCATGTCTATGGGAGCCTGATACATATCTATGGGAGCCTGATAATGTCTATGGGAGCCTGATACATGTCTATGTGACCCTGATACATGTCTATGGGAGCCTGATACATGTGTATGGGAGCCTGATTCATGTCTATGGGAGCCTGATACATGTCTGTGGGAGCCTTATACATATCTATTGGAGCCTTATACATATCTTTGGGAGCCTGATACATATCTATGGGAGCGTGATAATGTCTATGGGAGCCTGATACATATCTTTGGGAACCTGATACATATCTATGGGAGCCTGATACATATCTATGGGCGCCTGATACATATTTATGGGAGCCTGATACATGTCTATGAGAGTCTGATACATGTCTATGGGAGCCTTATACAGATCTATTGGAGCCTGATACATATCTTTGGGAGCTTGATACATATCTATGGGAGCCTTATACATTTGTATTGGAACCTTATTCATATATATGGGAGCCTGATACATGTCTATGGGACCCTGATACATATCTTTGGGAGCCTGATACATATCTATGGGAGCCTGATACATTGTGTATTGGAGCCTGATAATGTCTACGGGAGCCTGATACATATCTATGAGAGACTGATACATATCTATTGGAGCCTGATACATACCTATGGGAGCCTGATACTTATCTATGGGAGCCTGATAATGTCTATGGGAGCCTGATACATGTCTGTGGGAGCCTTATACATATCTATTGGAGCCTTATACATATCTTTGGGAGCCTGATACATATCTATGGGAGTCTGATACATGTCTATGGGAGCCGGATACATGTCTATGGGAGCCTTATACAGATCTATTGGAGCCTGATACATATCTTTGGGAGCCTGATACATATCTATGGGAGCCTTATACATTTGTATTGGAACCTTATTCATATATATGGGAGCCTGATACATGTCTATGGGGAGTCTGATACATGTCTATGGGAGTCTGATACATGTCTATGGGAGCTTGATACATGTCTATGGGAGCCTTATACAGATCTATTGGAGCCTGATACATATCTTTGGGAGCTTGATACATGTGTATGGGGGCCTGATAATGTGTATGGGAGCCTGATACATGTCTCTGGGAGCCTGATACATGTCTATGGGAGCATTATACATATCTATTGGAGCCTGATACATGTCTATGGGAGGCTGATACATGTCTATGGGAGCCTGATAATGTCTATGGGAGCCTGATACATATCTATGGGAGTCTGATACATGTCTATGGGAGCCTGATACATATCTATGGGAACCTTATACATGTTTATTGGAGCCTGATAATGTCTAACGGAGCCTGATACATGTGTATGGGAGCCTGATACATGTCTATGGGACCTTTATACCTATATATGGGAGCCTGATACATATCTTTGGGAGCCTGATACATGTGTATGGGAGCCTGATACATGTCTATGGGGAGTCTGATACATGTCTATGGGAGTCTGATACATGTCTATGGGAGCCTGATACATGTCTATGGGAGCCTGATACATATATATGGGAGCCTGATACATACCTTTGGGAACCTGATACATGTGTATGGGAGCCTGATAATGTGTATGGGAGCCTGATACATGTCTATGGGACCTTTATACCTATATATGGGAGCCTGATACATATCTTTGGGAGCCTGATACATATCTATGGGAGTCTGCTACATGTCTATGGGAGCCTGATACATGTCTTTGGGAGTCTGATGCCTGTCTATGGGAGCCTGATACATGTCTATGGGAGCCTTATACATATATATGGGAGCCTGGTACATATCTTTGGGAGCCTGATACATGTGTATGGGAGCCTGATACATATCTATGGGAGCCTGATTACATGTCTTTGGGAGCCTGATACATATCTATGGGAGCCTGATACATATCTATGGGAGTCTGATACATGTCTATGGGAGCCTGATACATGTCTTTGGGAGTCTGATGCCTGTCTATGGGAGCCTGATACATGTCTATGGGAGTCTGATACATGTTTATGGGAGCCTGATACATGTCTATGAGAGTCTGATACATGTCTATGGGAGCCTGATACATGTCTATGGGAGCCTGATACATGTTTATGGCAGCCTGATACACGTCTATGGGAGCCTGATACATGTCTATGGGAGCCTGATACATGTGTATGGGAGCCTGATACATGTTTATGGGAGCCTGATAATTTTTATGGGAGCCTGATACATGTCTATGGGAGCCTGATACATATCTATGGGAGTCTGGTACATGTCTTTGGGAGCCTTATACATGTGTATTGGAGCCTTATACATGTCTATGGGAGCCTTATACATATCTATTGGAGCCTGATACATATCTATGGGAGCCTGATACATATCTATGGGAGCCTGATACATGTCTATGGGAGTCTGGTACATGTCTATGTGGGCCTTATACATGTCTATGGGAGCCTTATACATATCTATTGGAGCCTGATACATATCTATGGTAGCCTGATACATATCTATGGGAGCCTGATGCATGTCTATGGGAGCCTGATACATGTCTATGGGAGCTTGATAATGTCTATGGGGGCCTGATAATGTCTATGGGAGCTTGATACATGTCTATGGGAGCCTGATACATTTCTATTGGAGCCTGATAATGTCTACGGGAGCCTGATACATATCTATTAGAGCCTGATACATATCTATTGGAGCCTGATACATGTCTATGGGAGCCTGATACATATCTAAGGGACCGTCTATGGGAGCTTGATACATGTCTATGGGAGCCTGATACATATCTATGGGAGCCTGATTACATGTCTATGGGAGCCTGATAGATGTCAATGGGAGCCTGATACATGTCTATGGGAGCCTGATACATATCTATGGGAGCCTGATACATATCTATGGGAGCCTGATACATGTCTATGGGAGCCTTATACATGTGTATTGGAGCCTGGTAATGTCTATGGGAGCCTGATACATATCTATAGGAGCCCGATACATATCTATGGGAGCCTGATACATGTCTATGGAAGCCTGATACATATCTATGGGAGTCTGATACATGTCTATGGGAGCCTGATACATATCTTTGGGAACCTGATACATATCTATGGGAGCCTGATACATGTCTATGGGAGCCTGATAGATATCTATTGGAGCCTGATACATATATATGGGAGACTGATACATGTCTATGGGAGCCTGATACATGTCTATGTGAGCCTGATACATGTCTATGGGAGCCTGATACATGTTTATGGGAACCTTAAACATGTGTATTGGAGCCTGATAATGTCTACTGGAGCCTGATACATATCTATGGGAGCCTTATACATGTGTATGGGAGCCTGAGACATATCTATGGGAACCTTAAACATGTGTATTGGACCCTGTATTGGAGCCTTATACATATATATGGGAGCCTGATACATGTCTATGGGAGCCTGATAGATATCTATTGGAGCCTGATACATATACATGGGAGACTGATACATGTCTATGGGAGCCTGATACATGTCTATGGGAGCCTTATACATGTGTATTGGAGCCTGATAATGTCTACTTGAGCCTGATACATATCTATGGGAGCCTTATACATGTGTATGGGAGCCTGATACATATCTATGGGAACCTTAAACATGTGTATTGGACCCTGATAATGTCTATTGGAGCCTGATACATGTCTATGGGAGCCTGATACATGTTTATGGGAGCCTGATACATATCTATGGGAGCCTGATACATGTGTATGGGAGCCTGATACATGTCTATGGGAGCCTGATACATATCTATGGGAGCTTGATACATGTCTATGGGAGCATTATACATGTGTATTGGAGCATTATACATATATATGGGAGCCTGATACATGTCTATGGGAACCTGATACATATATATGGGAGCCTGATAATATCTTTGGGAGCCTGATACATGTGTATGGGAGCCTGCTAATGTGTATGGGAGCCTGATACATGTCTATGGGAGCCTTATACATATATATGGGAGCCTGATACATATCATTGGGAGCCTGATACATGTGTATGGGAGCCTGATACATGTCTATGGGAGCCTGATACATGTCTATGGAAGCCTGATACATGTCTATGGGACCGTCTGATACATATCTTTGGGAGCCTGATACATGTGTATGGGAGCCTGATACATGTCTATGGGAGCCTGAAACATGTATATGGGAGCCTGATACATGTTTATGGGAGCCTGATACATGTCTATAGGAGCCTTAAACATGTGTATTGGAGCCTGATAATGTCTACGGGAGCCTGATACATATCTATGAGAGCCTGATTCATGTCTATGGGAGCCTGATACATGTATATGGGAGCCTGATACATGTTTCTGGGAGCCTGATACATGTCTATGGGAGGCTTAAACATGTGTATTGGAGCCTGATAATGTCTATGGGAGCTTGATACATGTCTATGGGAGCCTGATGCATGTCTATGGGAGCCTGATCATGTCTATGGGAGCCTGATACATAGCTTTGGGAGCCCGATACATGTCTATAGGAGCCTGATACATATCTAAGGGACCGTCTGATTTGCAAACGTCCTATGGGAGCTTGATACATGTCTATGGGAGCCTGATAATGTCTATGGGAGCCTGATACATATCTTTGGGAGCCCGATACATGTCTATGGGAGCCTGATACATATCTAAGGGACCGTCTGATTTGCAAACGTCAATGATTGTTGTTATTAATGAGGAAAGTTTATAGTTGAACTCTGTTGGCCCTTCAAATAAAAATGTGTTGCAAACACGAGGCCCTTGGAAAAAAAAACATTCTCACACATCAGATAATGATATCCTACTTTTGCTATATTTTTCGATCTCGTCTAATCTGCCATACACCTTTACGTGACATTTTGCGCAATGTTTTAAATTGCGATTCATTTGTATGCGCACATAAACAAATCAACAACCAACAATTTATGTACTTATATCTGTGGTTCAAATGATGTTTTTGGTGTTATTCAATTCAAGAAGTAACATGTAAACGAAATATTATCTTCACCGTGAAACACAATTTTCTTCCCTTTTTTAACACGGACTACATGGTTTAATGTGGAAGCATTAATAATTAGCTCAATAGTAAACAGGCTATAGGAAACGGGGGCCCAGACGGGATACTTGTAAAACAAATAGTTTTCG
Source organism: Mizuhopecten yessoensis (assembly GCF_002113885.1). Lineage (NCBI taxonomy): Eukaryota > Metazoa > Mollusca > Bivalvia > Pectinida > Pectinidae > Mizuhopecten > Mizuhopecten yessoensis. The sequence goes on from NW_018408516.1 coordinate 284,386, forward strand.
AACTATTGAGATACGATACAAAATCCATTACTTGTCACTGAATCTCAGTTATGAGCTAAATTCTGTCATTTCCCAACCTCGGCTTGCGCCCTGGTTTCATTTTATTGCAGAATCTTAGCCCTCCACCGAGATAACCCTATCTCGTTCAGTTACAGGTTATAGATGTTATTTACCACGTTGCTCGGCTCGGGTAGTCCACCAATGTAATATTAAAAAATATTTCTTATAGTAACTTAAGTTATCACAATGAAGACATGTTTCATGCTTGGGATAATAATTACTTTATATATATTGTGCTTGCAGAGTTATAGTTTAAGCTTTCGAGTAACTTCTCTTCAATTTTAACTATAGAGTAATCACCCCTTATTGGTCTCCTCTTGGAATGGTGGAAAATCGCCGAAGCGAAAATCAGCACAAAAAAGACGTTTGTCAAAGAAATCTGGCTTTGTAGCACAAGTTTGGTGTTTACGTCATATTTAACAGTTTGCAGTTGGTATGCAATGTTGATGATGATATGTATTCTAACTTAGCGAAGCGCCCGCCTAGCCGGTCCATCTCTCCGATCCATCTCTCCGGTACCCAGTGAATACAAATCGACTTACCGTAACAAAATGTCATCTTGGATTTTAAGAGTTCAAATTTCTTACCGCCATTCCTCAAGGGTTACTTGAGATATCTTTTTCAAATTTCATACGAAGGTTCCCTGTTCGTACATAGTTGTGCATGTTGCATTTTGGGATTGATTAATAGATGAAGATAGCCGCCAGACAACCATCTTGGATTATGAGAGTTCGTATATGTTATCGCTATTTCTGTAGAAATAAACAATGTGGAACGGTCAAATTTTGAAAGAAAACTCTCAAACCAAGTGGTGTTAACATTTTAATCAAAAGTTCCCATAAGATACATTTACTGTTGACACGACTATCAGTCCAACAGAGAAGAGAAAAGGAAATGAAGGGAAAGATCAAACTGCTATAGAACTTTGTACAATGGTGGGCGCCAAGATCCCTCGGGATCTCATGTTTTATAAATAAGATGCACTGACTTTGACTTCGACCAATCAGAGGCCATGTTTCAAATAAGTAAAATGCTAATTTTCTACTTCAAATAACGACACCAATAAGCTATGTCTTCAGCAGTCGCCGGGAACAGGTCCATTTCATGATTAGTGTCAGTTCCGAGCCTGTTGCTCGATCTGCTTGCGTCATACGACATTTGGAGTGAGATAATAAACAACAAGATAATACATGTACAGGGCAAAATATGAACAAATGAAATAGTAGTGTCACGTCCACACATCGAGAACTCGGGGACTTACCTTAAAACTACAAAGCACACTTATGAGCATAATCAAAGACACCGACCTACATATCAATCAAAGACACCGACCTACATATCCATCAAAGACACCGACCTACATATCAATCAAAGACACCGACCTACATATCAATCAAAGACACCGACCTACATATCAATCAAAGACACCTTTCCCAGTGAGATCATGATGGCGACCATTGTCCATAGTTTTCATCACCGTAGATTTGGAAAACAGGGAAGTTGCTATCAAGAAAGGGAACTTTCACTAAGCTCGACACTGTCTCGCTTATCGTACAGCTTAGTAGTAAGTCGTCTCCGTTGGTCATGCTGAAAGCAAATATCGAGAAAAGCGACAGAGTATGTAGTGTCCTTGATTTCAATCTCAGAAGGACATATGTGATCGATGTGGTCAATTAATTTCTTGTTGTTTAAAGACATCACATCGTCGATATATCTAAATGTGAAATTTTAGGAACTAGGCTACATTTTTTACTAGTCCTGATAAGCTCGCCAATAAATTCAGTTAGGAATTTGTAATCCTTTTTACAAATTGTAGACGGTCACTAGACAGATTGTCAGATAACCATTTTATTAAAAATAAAAAAAATGTACATGACGTAATCAAAATATGTTCTTAATTTTTGTATCTTTAATTAAATAGACTGCAAAAACAAACTAGTGACAGGGCGTATTGTAAGCCAAGTTGTAGCGGATAGTGGGTATGTTAACTGACCCGCGTTTACCTGGTTTCTGTAGCATGCTAGGCGTGGCCTACTCAAGACCAGATATTTCAATAGCCGTATGTTGACCAGAACGTCTCTCCGTACTGATCCTCAAGTTGTGGTCGCGGTAATCTTACTTTTCTAACTATACCCAGTGAAGGGAAAGTGTGGTCCTTTATCACTAAACTTACGGAAGTTTGACGTTAAATATGATTGGGATGTTCGTGAAGGTCGTGCCCCATGATGTGATGTATACAATAGAGTAGAACGAGAAGAAATAAAGACAAGAGGTCTTTATGGCCCGTATTCGTGAATTATAGAGAGCACTATACAGGTGAACACGCATAGGATCATTATCTCTAACTGCTACGTTCATGTAAGTTTGGAGATAGGTTATTAATGTTATATTTAGTATCCCATTTATAAGTCTTCGTGCAAGAGCTTTCTTCATTTGTGAGACGTCACTATTCTGGCCTTGTCTGTACAGAGATCGATATAATATTTCTGTAGTGTAATTGTACTGTGCTATTGCTGTGTAATCTACTGTATGTTCTATCCACGCGCTGTAGACGCGGTCTGGCAATATATCCTAGAATGCATTGCGGTTTCCTCCATTCATCTCTATAAACCACGGCCTCAAACCATTTCAAGGTTCTTTTAAACTATTATTGGTTCTTGACGGCCTATCAACATATAAGGGTTTATTAGGGCCAATAAAAAATAGATAAATAAAAAATAGATAAATAAAAATGATGTTAAAGGAAATGACTTCAAACGCACGAAAAGGTAAAAGACAAACGAAAATATAAAAAGTCAAAGTGGCTATGATAAGTTTTATTTTTTGAAAAAAATCTTTTGTTGGCTGAAAGTCAATGCAATTTAATTACAAGTATCTTACTGTAAATGGTCCGTGACATACTATGCACAATACGAATGTGTAATGTATGAGTGACCCATCCGGTAACGGGAAAGGACAACCTCGTTCCGGCGGTTCTCTCTATAGATGGACAACCTCGTCCCGGCGGTTCTCTCTATAGATGGGATACCATTCACCAATTTATGTTTTACATGGTGTAATTTGTTGTCAACGCATTGATTCAAGTTACAAAATTGTAATTAAGGGTTTACAATCTGTAAAATGTAATAAAGGGTTTACAATCTGTAAAATGTAATTAAGGGTTTACAATCTGTAAAATTTAATTAAGGGTTTACAATCTGTAAAATTGTAACTAAGGGTTTACAATCTGTAAAATGTAATTAAGGGTTTAAAATCTGTAAAATTGTAATTAAGGGTTTACAATCTGTAAAATGTAATTAAGGGTTTACGTTCTGTAAAATTGTAATTAAGGGTTTACAATCTGTAAAATTGTAATTAAGGGTTTACAACCTGTAAAATGGCAATTAAGGGTTTACAATCTGTAAAGTGTAATTAAGGGTTTACAATCTGTAAAATTGTAATAAAGGGTTTACAACCTGTAAAATTGTGATGAAGGGTTTACAACCTGTAAAATGTAATTAAGGGTTTACAATCTCTAAAATGTAATTAAGGGTTTACAATCTGTAAAATTGTAATAAAGGGTTTACAACCTGTAAAATTGTGATGAAGGGTTTACAACCTGTAAAATGTAATTAAGGGTTTACAATCTGTAAAATGTAATTAAAGGTTTACAATCTGTAAAATTGTGATGAAGGGTTTACAACCTGTAAAATGTAATTAAGGGTTTACAATCTGTAAAATGTAATTAAAGGTTTACAATCTGTAAAATTGTAATTAAGAGTTTACAATCTGTAAAATTGTAATTAAGGGTTTATAACCTGTAAAATGTAATTAAGGGTTTACAATCTGTAAAATGAAGTTAAAATCTACAGGCGTTGCAATAATTGTTGCAAATGATTGGATAACGTCATGTGATTTCCAAGAAGGATACAAAAGTTTGAAATACGATTCGGTTTGTTTTTAAATAAAGTTGCATAATCTGGATTAAATACGAGCGCATAAGCTGTATTTGAAGGAGTTGATTAAATTGAATTGCAAATTACAATGGCAGTTGCTCTCGACGATTATATAAGGATGGTTCTTCCATGTAGAGACTCACAACTGCCGTGGTTTTGGAAGCTCCCAGTGTTAGACCCTTGTGGTGTACGGTATTCAATGTTTTAAGATGTAGCTCTCTTTTGGATCCATAACAAATAGAAGTGCTCTTTTGAGTCTTAGCAATACCTCCCTATTAGTGCCAAAGTCAGTATGGGACACTCAGAATACTAAGTTTTACGAAAAGTTCTTTTTATACAGCCAATACAGTATGTACACTGTCACCTTCATCAGACAAATGACCAGTGAAGCGTACGCACACAAACATGTAAAATGTGAACGAGTTGTCCACAAAATCAATGTCGATTCGGCTACGCTGTACGCGTATATGTACTGATGAAGGTGACAGGGTACATACCGTACTAGTCATCGAAGCGTCACATATAAACTCTTACTGGTTGTGTAAAAAGAACTTTTCATAATCCATACTTTTTTTCTTTTTCTTTTTTTTTTTTCTTTTTTTTTATCAATTTATTTTTCCAACAGTTTTTCATAATATAGGTACAGAACAGGTATTTTCATTTTCACACTCTCTAACACACATTTTGACACTTCATTCACTCATCATCAATATCATCCTGAATGTTGTCGTCATCTTCCTCATCATCATCCATCATCCTCACATTCATCATCATCATCATCATCATCATCATCATCACCATTATCATCTTCCTCATTCTCAGAATCATCAACATCATCCCCATCATCCTCATCATCATCATCATCATCATCCTCACAATCATCATCATCATCATCAACATCATCATCAGCATCACTATCTCATCAGCATCCTGATACTAAACGTTCAAACTTTAGTTCCTCATAGCCACCATCATCACCCTCAACGTCATTGTCATTATCCATACAATGTGTGTCATCAGCAACACACCTCAACAGACAGCCACTGAACCAAACTGCAACATTATTTTTTTTAATTGGTACATTCAATATTTGACATCAACATACTCAACAATCATGATTAACTCATTCATAAAGAGGAAGATCAGCATAACTCTTTTTCTTTTTAATATATTATTACATGTATAAACATTTTTATGACAGACAACATAATCCACATCATGTTATATTTTATTTCAGAACCAAATCATGTACTTCACTTCAATAAAAAGCATGAACAGATAAACCCACTCCTATACGCTTTCACTCACACACACATGCACTCTATCTATAAAAAGATAAAACTCCTGTAATTGCTTTATCTGATATGTGTATAATATTGTCGAAAAGGAAGGGAAAAGAAATAAGAGAGAAGAAAGGAAAAAGAAAAGGAATGAATAGGCATAGACATTCTGTTGCAAAAAATATCATATTGATGAATTCTAGGGATAGATACCAGAGACGGGGATGTCAAACTATACTCATATAGTACTTAAAAATATATTACCAGAACCAAAAAAATATATTGCCAGAGTACAGGGCAGTTTCAATAGAATTAATTCATAATTAACATATATTCAAAATATACATGTGTATGTATGTACGTACATCTTTATAACTACACATGTATTTAAAATTAGTCCACAAGCTCTATTAGCCGTATCCATTTTCCCAGTATGCAGTAAATTTCTGCATGTAGCATTCACCTTTAGCAGTTGCAATATAACTTTGTACTGTGTAATGGTCCATGATTTTAAGAATTAAAGAGTTGTTATTCAACATTCTATTGTTACATCTAGAACTGTAAATGTATTGCTTAATTATTAAAAGTATTTCGTTATCGCTCTTATTAAACCGTTCTGTTTGTGTAAACAATCCTAATATGTAAGTGATTTTATTGTATTGGAAAGGAATTAGCAATGCATCTAGGATAGATTCAAAACTTTGCAAAAAAGACTGAACTTCTTGGCATTCCCATAATAAGTGCACTATAGTTTCTTCAACTTGATTACAAAAAGTACATAAAGGATTATCTGAGATACCTACTTTAGAGAAAAAAGAATTTGTTGTCAGTATATGATGCGAAATTCGAAACTGAAGCCATTGTAGCTTTGTATTAGAAGTAACTTTGAAAGGGATTAGATGTATTCGTTTCCAGTTTTGGTCATTGATGTCAAGTTCAGCATTCCATTTAACCTGCCCAGTTGGAACTATTTTTCTATTTACCAGTGTGTTGTAAAAAAGTTTTGAGCCTTTAGCAGAGCAAATAAAACTTTCCAGATTAACTGGAATATATGGAAAAGAAATTTTTAAAAATGGAATCTCATTACCTGCTAACAACTGTCTTACTGCAGCCATAACATCATGGAAAGTTAGAAAATCTGTGTTTATTTGGAATAAATCTATAAAATCCGGAAAATTGAAGAAAGAGTTATCCTTCTTGAATAAATCACTGATTATAACTATACCTTTGTTATACCATTCTCTGTAAAATCCATACTTAACAACCTGAAGAAAATGTTAAGAAATATAGAATATTAAGTGCTTTAATGCATTTTGCCTTAAAGTACTTTATGAGGAAGGAACGATAATTTTCGATCATGTTTAACGCCGATGCATTTAGTCTGTTCTGCTTCAGGTGTGGGTGGGCCATCAGGGGTGATATTGGGATCGCCATGGGTTTTACGTAATTGACGAAACCGTTTTATCATCAGCCCAGATCTGAAGTTTATTTAAAGATTGCTGTAATTATCTTTCGATGGTATTCATAGGTTTTGACCGGTAGCATAAAAGAGAGTCTTCCGCGCATATGAAATCTTCTACTGATAGAGACAATGTTTATTATCAGCGCAAAAAAGTAAAAAAGAACTTTTACCTACACAGAATTATCGTATACTTGATATAATATGTTTTGTTTCATCAAATGGTTCAGTCAAATTATCCTTTTTTCCAGAGATATTAATGAGCCAGCGGTCAGGCACATTTGTTTTCACGTGGTTTACACGTGATGTGTTTATTACAAAATGTAAAATCACAACATCAGATAATTTCATATAAATAACTGTTGTAAAAAATTTCAAAGGAGTAAGCAATAAAACAAAAGATTGACATGTTCGTTAATAACTAACTATTCTTTTTTCGGGAATAATTTGCAGCTCTCCGCGCTCGTCGCCTCCAAAACTTTGAACTGGAGGTCACATGACATGCAGTCTGTTTGCCGTTTAAAGAGGTGAAGGAAACAGAGCGCAAAGAATCATTAGAGAGGTGGGGGATCGGGAAAAGAATACACCTGCTGTTACTCACTGCATGATAATGGCAGGAGGCGACTAATGTGGGAACCCCTTGCAGAATTGGGGATTTGCTTTGATTCCTTTATTTGGGGACACAAAAGCGACCAAAATCTGCTGCGCCCATTGCAACATTTGGTATCTTTGTCTTTCTTTTTACTTTTAACTACCTTTTATTTCCTAGCGCCTAGCTTGGCAACACCTCACTTTTGGCTTGAATGTTGAGCCACGGTAAGGAAGGGAATGGGTTCTGTCCTCTGGCCGGGGCACATCAAAGTCCTTAAAAATGGTAGTTGTTATTCCCTGCTGGTTCACCCGTTGTCAGTATAGTTTAACCGGGCGAAATGCTGTGCTTGGTTCCTTCGACATGGCATTTCAGTGAGATTGCACTATAAAGTCGGCATCAGATCTGCGCTATCACAAGGAGGCAAGTACACCAACATACCCTGTCTCCTGCATACACACACGCAAGCACACATATACTACACACATCGAGGCACGTCCTTAAATGACATTAGCTGTTAATAGGACGTTAAACAAAATTAAACCAAACCAATTGTGGCCTGTAGGCTAGCTTCAATTGAAAGTGATTGTAGCCATGCATGCAAAGTTGCCTTGCTGTGGCGGTTTACGACAGGGAAAAACCTGCCTATTTTAAGCTACAGTATGTTAGTGTTGTACTTGACAGTCAAAGAATATTACAAATTAATATTCTTAATAAATTATCAATGATTGCATTATTATTTCGTATACATTGTCAGTCTCTAGATCCGTAATGTTCAAATTAGAAAATGTAAAACGTATTCCGGAAATGAAACAAAATCAGCCACAAAATGCCTTTGTGATGACTTTGACTGTATTTACTACATAGCTCGTGCTATAAACCGCAATAACAGAATGTTAAATTCAGGAATTTTGTGTTCATAAATTATCTATAAAGAGCGAGAAGTAAAATAACAACTGTTATATTTTTATAGGTATTTCATCAAAACAGTTGCCAGGGTTGAAGGGAGAATTTGCTCCCTTTCATGTTGTTTTACTATGTGTATTGGTCCCTTTCTGGGTTTTTTCTGTGGAGAAGCAGTGCCCGAACTGTCAGTGAGAGGCGAATGCTTTCACAGCATCACTGCTTTCAAGAGGTTAACGCTCGGGACAACATGCCGTCCTTATAGGGGTATGTGTCAGGGATATCTACATCTATAGTAATTCATGTCATTATAATATGTCTATACACATCCGAATCCTGTTGACCAACACGTAAGGTTTGGACACTGATGGTGACGAGCCCTCTACGTACACCAGAGTATCTAACCTACCTACCGACACCAGGCATGCGACACACTTTATCATCAGCAGTATTTGACTACGTCCCGACACGGGAAACAACCTGTCTGACGTTTTTTTTAATGTCTATGCTGGCCTTCCTGAGTGTTTTATGTGGTGTTTAGTGATGGATTAGAGATATATTCGGGTAAGGATGCGGCCCTGACCGCCCTGTGGACGTCGGAATGTCCGGTATGGAATGGCTATCTGGGGAATGCCTTTCGTCTCCTCGTGGTACTGCTGTCTCTGTTGACTCGTCCACTCAGTTACACAGGTGCGGCAGCAACCAAACACAACAGCGTCATCGTCAAAGTTAATGTCCAACCGTCATTATCTCTCACCCCTCACGCCTTCCGTGTCCCTTGTGATAAACATTAATTTAACTTCCCCAAAACAAGGGCGGCTAATCCTATAAATACACCCGGCCTGGCTCAGTGTCCCCGCAGAAAAGAAAAGGAACGGTCAACAATCATCACAGGTACAGAAGGTTCACATTCAACAAACTTTACATTGGGCGTCATGTTGTTGATAACTTTGTTCGCGATCTGTGTCTCCATGGCACTTGCGGAAGACCACTGCAGAGACGTGAAGGGATCGATGTGGAGATCGGACCCAGGCGATTGTTCCAGATTTTATGTCTGCTTTCACGGGATGGAATTTAAGTACAATTGCCCGACAAACACAGTCACTGATGTCGTCAGCCGAGCATGTGTCCCCAAGGGATCCCGACTGGACACATGTAAGTGTGGCCGTAATAAAGAGGTTGTTTGAAGTTAAATAATAGGTAACGTAAGAAGGTGTAACAGTAATCCTTCAAAAGATATATTCTGAGGATTTGTTTCAAGGTAATAACTTCAATTTCTTGTTTTAGAAATCGTAGTTTTTATCTCATAGAAGATCTGTTGATGTTACTTTTATCATGTTTTATTTTTTTCATTATTGCTATAAAGCTTATTAAGGTTTTATAACCACGTTGTGAAATGTGTACCAACTAAAAAAAAACGTCGAATTGACGCAAAACGTTTGCGATCAATGTGTTACAGCATTAGGTTCTATTGTATAGTGTCTCATCTATTCGGTTCTTTTCACACCAAGTAAGTTGCTTTGTCATTAATAGAGATTAAGGATAAACTCACATACCTGACGAGAGTAGGAGACTAATGTCTTATTATATGCTTGTTGCTGTGGTAACTACTTTTGATATGTCACGTCTACTGCCAGCGGAGGTCAGATCTTATTTTTTATAACAGGTAAAAAAGAAGGGAAACCTGACACTAGTCAAGGAAAACCGGATCTTGACCAAGGAAAGCCAAATAGTGAAGAAGTGAGCCCAACTGTTGACCAAGGCAAGACGGATACTGACCAGGCGAAACCAAAACCTGTCCAAGTCACACCGAATACTGACCAGGGGAAACCCGACACTACCCAAGGAAAACCGGATGTTGACCTGGGAAAGCCGGTGCTCGGTGGACTGACCGTGATACAAACACAGACAGTGTGTCAGTCGACTCCCAAGGAAAGACTGCCCCACTCCAACTGTGGCAAGTACGTAGACTGTCACTCTGGTGTCCCACTGGTCCACGAGTGTCCGTACCCGCAACTGTATAACATCTATACTGAGCAGTGTCAGCACCATGACCTTGTGCAATGTCAGACCCGGAAGGAGCCTAAGTCACCATGTAAGTATTTAACGCCCTGTAGCACTGCTTTCCTTCGTAATACGTTGATACCCGTAACATTATCAACGCCACAAGTGCCTTTTCTGCGGGCACTCCGGGTTTCTCCCAGACTGCGCGCGTCTATCCGGCCCAGCAACAGTGATTAATACATGTATAAGTAAGAACAATAAACATAGTTGTTTCATATTGTTTGTAAAATAAATAAAGTTACGTACATAACAAGTGTAACATTACAGTAGTTATACTCGACCACCTCAACACGAGGAAGTACACATTGTAGGGTTATTTAAGCGTTAAACAGAATTGTGCCGTGTTATATAGGACCATAACACGAAACAGAATGCTGTTTTATGCTTTTATTTACATTCTTATTTTTCATAAATGTTTATTTCTTAGTTCACTACGCACCTTTAAATTCTAATTTCGCGGTGTTTGTTCAAGAGGTAGAACAGTCCATGGAATGCTCACGGAATGTTGTCTCGTGACTTTTACCGTAAACAAATATAGTTCGTGGAAACTCAAAAATATCGATACTATTTCCCTAATTTGAATCAACATATTCAATTCACATTTTCATAATTGTCTTACATAAAACGGTGAATATTAATTTATCATAGTGGATTGATTGCTTATATGCATGTTAGTACAGAGGGGGAAATCCATCCGGTAGTGAGTCGGACCCGTTGAGACATAACACGGAACTGGCCTTGGTAATGTTATTTAGTGGCAATGCAGAGCAAATGTAAATATTAACTTACATATTATGCATTGATATTAATTGCTAAGAGATTTTAAATTTGGACATATTAGCTTAAAGTATATGGTATAATATGTACGCTATACAGGGTTATATTTACGGGATACAAGATAATTTTGTTAAATAATATTTATTTTACTGTATGCAATGCTATATTTACTTCCAGCACGGTTGTATTGACTGAATACAGGGCAATATTTACTTCAAGCACGGTTATATTGACTGAATACAGGGCAATATTTACTTTAAGCACGGTTATATTGACTGATTACAGGGCAATACTTATTTCAAGCACGGTTAAATTGACTGAATACAGGGCAATATTTACTTTAAGCACGGTTATATTGAATGAATACAGGGCAATAATTAATTCCAGAACGGTTATATTGACTAAATACAGGGCAATATATACTTCCAGCACGGTGATATTGACTGAATACAGAGCAATACTTACTTCAAGCACGGTTATATTGAATGAATACAGGGCAATTCTTACTTCAAGCACGGTTATAATGACTGAATACAGGGCGATATTTACTTCAAGCACGGATATATTGACTGAATACAGGGCAATATTTACTTCCAGCACGGTTATATTGACTGAATACAGGGCAGTATTTAATTCCAGCACGGTTATATTGACTGAATACAGGGCAATATTTACTTCCAGCACGGTTATATTGACTGAATACAGGGCAATACTTACTTCCAGCACGGTTATATTGACTGAATACAGGGCAATACTTACTTCCAGCACGGTTATATTGACTGAATACAGGGCAATACTTACTTCCAGCACGGTTATATTGACTGAATACAGGGCAATACTTACTTCCAGCACGGTTATATTGACTGAATACAGGGCAATATTTACTTCAAGCACGGTTATAATGACTGAATACAGGGCTATACTTACTTCCAGCACGATCATATTGACTGAATACAGGGCAATATTTACTTCCAGCACGGTTATATTGACTGATTACAGGGCAATACTTACTTCCAGCACGGTTATATTGACTGAATACAGGGCAATACTTACTTCAAGCACGGTTATAATGACTGAATACAGGGCAATACTTACTTCCAGCACGGTTATATTGACTGAATACAGGGCAATATTTACTTCCAGCACGGTTATATTGACTGAATACAGGGCAATAATTAATTCCAGCACGGTTATATTGACTGAATACAGGGCAATACTTACTTCCAGCACGGTTATATTGACTGAATACAGGGCAATATTTCCTCAAGCATGGTTATATTGACTGAATACAGGGCAATATTTGCTTCAAGCACGGTTATATTGACTGAATACAGGGCAATATTTAATTCCAGCACGGTTATATTGACTGAATGCATTCAGTGAATTGCTGTGTTTTCTTGTATAACTTCACTAGAGGCGAACTATCGTTTATGTATGTGGAGTTTGATAACCTGTTTCTCCCATTAAATGTTCGTGTTTCTCTCCATAGGTGACTATGACGCCTACCAGTGTGGTTTGTCCTCGCATTGCATGCCGTGTGAGTTACGTTTTCCCAGCTGTGATGGGGCGGGGGACGGCCCCAACCCCTGGACAGGCCGGGAGTGGACCCCCTACTTCATCACGTGTTACAAGGAACGTCTTACCTTCCAGTCCAAGTGTTCACTTGCCGCCTCCAGTGCAGCGAGCTATGTGTTCGATCCCGTCAAGAAACGATGCGTAGATGCCAAGAAAGTTGACATGACAAATGTCTAAATTCTATGATGAAAGATTGAAATGATTTTGTTATTTGTTGATTTGATATGAGATTTTGAATTTATGTTCCTTTCTGAATGGTACAGCATTGTTTTATAATAAAGAAACATTGAAACTAACAACATTGTTTCTATTGCTTTAAACATCAAAGCGTCTGGTAGACCGAATCTGACCTAACCTTATCACTTAAGATGCTGTAGATACCTTATGTTTGCCTCCCATACTCAATAAATAAACATGACAGCTACATAGTACAGACAAAACCGGAAGTACATCTATGAAGGTTTTTTAATCGGTGTCTGTACCTCTGGGTCTTCTGTTTGCTGGATATTGTTCTTCCTTTCTTCTGTATTTAGTACTTTAGGTTTGATACTATCTCCTCTGACTCATCTTTATCTCCCTAAATAACGTCCAACGTATGTTATTCACACGGCAGCACTGTATCAATGAAGAGGAACTACAATTATAAACTTCTCTTCAGCTTCCCAATGATTTTATTTTCTTTTTGATTTTTTTGTTTCCCAGTCTCCACAACACACATACAACTTGTTTCCTTATTAACATTTCATAGACAGATCAATAATGTTGTTTATCACTTTGAAAATATTTAACAATATTGAAAAAACTAATTTCAATCGTTACTGCATCTTTTTTCTTTTGAACAAGATCTTGGAAGATAAAAGCCTCCTACAGTTGTAATACAGAAATACTTCTCCTGCATAAGTTAATTATGATAAATTACCGTGAAATTATCTCGAAACATGAAGACAGGTCAATATCAGAGAGGTCATTTACAGACTTATGATAGATCAATAACGGAAAGGTCATCTCGTGACTTAAGGACAGGTCAATAACGGAAAGGTCATCTCGTGACTTAAGGACAGGTCAATATCAGAGAGATCACCTCGTGACTTAAGGACAGGTCAATATCAGAGAGATCACTTCGTAGATTTGAGGACAAGTCAATAGCGGAGAGGTCAAGATACAAGAAACTTGATTTTTTTGTCGTTTACATATAACATGAAACATTAGCTCTAAAGAGCTATTCTCACGACAGAAAGGCGCATTCTTATTGAGCTATTCTTACGACAGATCAAAAACGGAGAGGTCATCTCCAGACTTAAGGACAGGTCAATATCAGAGAGGTCATCCTCGAGACCTAAGGACTCGATGAGATTGTATCGAGACTTGAGGGCAGGTCGACTAAATCAAAATACGAAAACTAAAGAAACTATTTTATATATATATTTTAAATAACATGAACAACATCAAAATGATAATTTTGTTTTTTCTTTAAAAATCACACACAGATGACAAACAAAGAGATGGAGGATACGTTTCTGTCCTCCAAAACGTATGACATTTATCGATGTTTGTTTAGTATTAATGTCACTGTGGTACACACACGCGCTCCTTGGGGTCAAACAGCTGAATCCTGTCCTTTTTTGGACATTGTCCGTGGTATACCACACGCTCGTTCTTACAGACGACAAAGAATGGCGTATTTTCCCGCCCGTTCCAGGCATTCATACCATCCGGAAGTTCGTTACAGCTGGGGAACCGGATGTAACATGGGATACAGTGACCCTGCTTACACTGGTTAACTTCGTAGTCACCTAAAACATATATAAATATATCACATAATATCAATCAAAAACATTACTATAAAGCCAACCGGAAGTGAAAATGGCATATACTGTATGTAATTATCCATTTAATAACACTAACTACGGATATTTGTTTCCAGGACAAGGGACAAAATTCAATACATGTAACTTGTCTACAATCAATATCCAAATTTAAACAAGTGATAATCTTAATATACTTACATGGATTCTTGGGGACGGAGCGAGTTCCACAGTCAGCGGTTTCTGGTATCTGACAACGTCCAGAGGCTTCGTCAAACAACAGCGGGTAGTCACACTCCTTAGTAGCGGATCTGACGTCAGAAGCCCTGGTCATCATCATCTCACAATCGACGTACTTCGCACAATTTCCGGTCGGATGTGGTTTAAAACCATCATCGGGTAAACAAACAGCTGCTTCTTTCTTTGTACCTAATAATATAAAACGACAACATATCGATATAAAAAGTTCGAACAAAACGATTTTGGAAAGACATACATTAAATGTTTTTTAAAAGAAACAAATCTTGAACTAGAAACTACGATAAGTTTATCGGACATAGGTTGTGTGTGTAGTCCTGAAAACGAGTGTTAGGTAGAATATATCACATGGGTATCGCAGTGCCCGGAACGATATACGCTATTTACATGTAATGCAGTATCCATTAAGATACTGTCAAATTGCGTCTAACATATAATTTGTATGCTGATGATTGAAACAAAATGTATCAAATCATTAAAATGGAACAAGAAAAACATACATTTCTACTACGTGATAATTAGTAAAATAATAATTTCATTATTCCTTTAGTGTGTGGAGTTTCGAAAACATATTGTACTTTACTTCCCTAGAGAAGGAACAAGAACACTTACAGGTCAGTAAGGGCCCCGTCTTGTGGCAATATATCCCCCATAATCATCAAGAAGCAAGCTGCCCGTATAGCTGAGCTTGACGTTTGACATTTGGACTTAAAAAAGAATCGCAAGGAAGCAAAATATACATTTCACATGTACTATGATGTGAGTTTTGTTTCCTTCCACCTCCATATTTGCTGGGCTAACAGAAATGTAAATACCGGTGCAATACTCATTTGTTAGCTTTGATTTGTTTTATTTCACCTTATATACCTCCTCCTTCAAGAGCCAGGGTCAAAGTCAGAGATCCACTTTGTCTTTGACCTTTGGACCCAAATGACCTTGACCATTAACCCAGTGACCCTGATCTTTGGTCAGTTGACTTATTCTTTAATTCCGACCAAATTTGCTTCTTATTATTATAAGAAAATGTTAATCAGTAAAAAATACAAAACTTGACCTTGACCCTTTGAACCCCGTAACCTGGACCTAAGGTCAGTTGACTCTGTGTTAAGTTCTGAACAACATTGCTTCATAATAACATAACAAAATGTTCATCGGGGAAAAGGTACAAAATTTAACCTTCACCTTTGACCCAGTGACCTTGACCTTTGGTCAATTGACTCCTTGTTTATTCTGAGCAACATTGCTTCAGAGTGTCATAGCGAAATGTTCACCAGTAAAAAAGATACAAAATTTAACCTTGACCTTTGACCCAAATACCTTTACCTTTGGTCAGTTGACTCCATGTTTAATTGTGATCAACTTTGCCTCATCATGTCATAACAAAATGCTCATCAGTGAAAAGATGCAGACATACAGAGTGATTACTATAGGGCACCCGTATCTCCGATACGGGGCCCTTATAAGTAAAGATGAACCTATTTTGCCTTACCTTAAATAAATGTTTAGTGGATTGCCTCCCCTAGCCCATTTTTCAAATTACATTAAAACAATGTGTCCTAACTCTGCAAAGCGTGAGGCACGAGACCTTTTAGCATGCGATATTCCAAAGATACATACATGTACCTGTATGGGAAATATTGTAAGTGAAAGAGCAAGACAATTATGGCCATGACAAAATATTGTTGACGCCCACCCAGCGCCAGCCTGCAAGCCAACAAGCCAATCGACCCCCCGGTCCAATAAAGTAATATGTCCCTTTATAGATAGGCGCAGAAACGCATCAAATCAAATGCGCATTTTAGTTATTTTATTTCAGGCAGATCTACATGTTTTCAACTGCTTCCAGGCAATTGCCACGGGACTAGCTCTGTGCCATAGGGACATATTTCCCATAGAGACATCTCATCGACTGTGTTTATATAGAATTCCAAAAGCTTGCGATATTTACTGTGATTTTTTACTCAAAGAAAAAGAGTCTACAGAAAACTTGTATTAATGACGTTGACGAGTTTTAAGGTCAGAGGGCAACGGTAAATGGGTGATTTGTATAACATCAGGTGTTTCGGAAGAATCCGTAATCGGTCTAGATCGTTGTCTATATGCGTTCTTTGAAATCAAATGCATTCTGATTTGCTGATTATGCAAAGGTAAATAAAACAATTCCAATGATTTCGATCAGACACAGTTACAAGAATATCTTAAAAGGACGGATCATTTGCGCAACACAGATTATGTCAGAAAATCGCATGATGTTATTGTGTTTCCCTTCCCCGAATAGTTTAAAACCAGCGAAATATATATAATTATTTCAATGCAGATATCTTTATGTTCGAACATTGAATTTTGACATCATATAATATCTTGTAATTTGTAATTATTTTGTACTCTAATGATGAGAGATATATATCCTATACCAGCAAACTGTGATTTGTAGTAATTTTGTATTCTTAAGTTAGTGTTTGGCATAGTTTCTGTATACTGTACTAGACTTCTGTCGTGTGTACATTTAGTGACTTTGTACCCTGCTGTTTGGAGTCTGGCGTAGAGGCTTTGCATGGTGTACCAGAAACTGTGATTTGAAGTAGTTTTGTGTTATAACCCTAAGAGTCTAGCGAAGAGGATTTCTATAGAAACCTGCCATAAGATATACTCACAAGTGTCGTAGGTGGATCCTTTCGGAACACAAGCTTTAGTGATGAAATCTCGGACGGAGTTGATGGGACACATGTACTTGTACGAAGCTGAGTTAAAACAGAGGTAGAAGACGGAACAGTCATCAGGATCAGCTATCCATTGGATTCCCGTATTTCCTTGGCAGATATTGTCTGCTCTAGAAAAGCACACGACCAGAAATAAAACTAGAATACTAGAGAAAAACATACTCTTGTTTTCAGAAATATCCGTTATTAGGTATAAACTATGTCTGTCTGTTTGTGATCAGTATACTATTTCCTGCGTGAATTACGGGTATTTTATACGAGATGTATCTATCCACTGGCGTCATTGGAGAGACGTGCGCGACTATGTACGAGATCCAGACATGATAATTGACATGCATTAGGCGGTTTTTAGAAGGCGTGACGACAATTTCTGCTATGTAAACCTTCACATTTCCACATAGCCTAGAAACACACCGACTCTTAGGGAGGATAATATGTTTACATGTCAATTAAAAATAATCGCTGCTATTTTTTAACCAGAAGACGCCGTATATGTATACCTTTTGCTTAGTGATATACCGCGACCAAAGTCCCAGCGGAAGTTGTTAGGAGCTTGATGTCCGAGGAGTGTAGATTAGATGACGTCACATGCTGAAAGAACAGCCTAGATACTAACCGATCTTGGTCATTACGTAAACAATTTTGTTTATGACGCTGCTAAACCAATAAAAACTTTTAAAAATTATTTTTAAAAAATTAAAAATTCGAGGAAGATTGTAATGATGTATTTTCTCATGGAAAATGATGAGTTCTCTGCACAATACAAAACTCACTGGCACGGAAATTAACCAAAAGAAAACTTAAGGACAAAACTAGAGGAATTTACGATGTACGGAATAAATAAATAAAAACGTACTCTCCATAACTTTATATGCATGTTATTTGTTACCATTCTTAGCACATGACTTCTATATAAAAAAGGAAACACTGGAGATCTTGATTATTAAAACTATTTGAATAAATCTTTCGACAAACAATGTATACATTGTTTACTCTGTTCATGTTACAGGTATGTATTGTAATATATACCCTCCTGTTACCTATGTACATATCTGATGTAAATAAGAATACTGAAAACAATTAAACATTGTTTTATGCATAGGACAGGTCGGCACACCATAACAAACACACAGGATGTTGCGTGTTTTCGTTATGTAATTCACTGAGGACTTGCCCATAATCTTCATCAACCTCCATCACTGGAACCAGTGGGGTGTACGTTTGTCTGTCAGTAGTCGACAACATTCACGAAGTGACGATATTCATAGAAAACTCCTGAATACCGAATCAAATGTGACATGCAAACATCGTATATTTGGAAGTAGGGATGTTACTATTAAAAAGGGGTAGTTCACGATAAAACGTCGAAACCTTCCTACTTGTCGTACAAGTTACTTACTAGTAAGTTGTCGTGTTGGTTATGTTGCAAGTGAAGATTTAGAAAAACAGCTGAAGCAGAAGAGTCTGTAGTGTCCTTGATTTCCAGCCAAGGAGGATATAAATGATCGACAAAGTCATTATATTTCTTGTTATTTAAAGACAGCACATGGTCAATATAGATGGACATGAATGCGAATTGAAGGACGTGACGTGGTTTTTCTTAACTGTCTTGACAAGCTCATCAATAAATTCAGCTCCAAATGAAAACAAAAAACCAAATCGGCCAGGAGAGGGATACATTTTGTAAAAACCCTAAAGCTCTATCTTGTATCTTTTCTAACTTTCTGTCGTTCTTCATTGAACAAGAGTGCCAGAATAAAGGAAAGAAGTTGAAATTTAAAACAATAAAAGATTTATAAATTACAAGTAGGCGTTAACACGAATAAATGCCACAAATCTTGATTATTTGATAAAAATGATCTTACACTCGTTTTCATTTCATACGAAATTTATGAAACTCGTCACGAGTTTTTCAATCTAGCTCGCCAGAGGCTCGCTAATTCGAAAAAGTCTAAGACTCGTTTCATCAATCTCATAAGAAATGGAAACACATGTAAGATCCCTTTTTTAGTCCAGTATGAAGCTATTTGATAGTTTTTGTAATTACTTATTACATATTAGTCATACTTTTAATTGCATGCTGATTAGCATACAATTCAAAATCTGGTCCACTGATACTTGTAATCAAAAGTGATTCTATTGATTCATTTCAATTGTGTTTTTCCTAGAGCGTACTTATTTGTTTGTGAATGTAAAATAGAAATAAATAGATAAAGAAACAAAGAAAGGGGTTAATATATGCTTTCAGAATGCTGACCATTCGCCAACATCTGTATAAAAGGTGGGTACATAGTGAGTTCGAAGTCTCGCCTTATATCAGTTAGTCATATACCAGTCATGTCATTGAAATCCAACCATGACGATATCTGTGCTAGGGTTTGGTACATAGTGAGGAGTTCAAAGTCTAACGTTTTGTTGCGTAGTCTGACCTTACTTTATATATAGTTCAGGTAAGAACGATACTTTTCTGCTATGACAAGCGAAATATTTAGAGATGACCACCCTTGTTTGAGACTTTAAGGGAGGAGAAAATGCTCCAGGTATGTAGCAGACACACACCTATTGATATAGCACCTCACGTGTGTCCACAATAACATATCTAAAATACCTGTCATCATGGGGTTGTCCGGCAGACTGCTCCATTCATGTTTGATCGTATTATATCTCGTCTACAACGATAAAGCACGTGGGCAAGGGTGGGCGACAGTGGTCAGCAAATTATTTCAAAATGGAGTCATCATCACGTCTGTGGGATGATGATTATGTATATAAGGGAGGTTTGGGCAGACCTAGAATCAGACATAAACCCAGAGTTTAGGAAACGACTCGGAGAAGGAACTGATATAGTTGTCAGAATGAATGTGGTTGTTTTATTATCAGCTCTCGCTGTCGTCTCAGCTTTTGAAGTGAACAAAGAGTGTGAAGGTATCATCGGTGTAGAGTGGAAAGAAGACCCGACAGATTGTTCCGTGTTCTATCTGTGTTACAATGGACGGCGAACTAAATACTCATGTCCCGGAACCATGGTTACAGACCCAATCAGCAGGGCTTGTGTGCCGAAAGGGTCTAAGCTAGACAAATGTGAGTAAATCTTTCTGTTGATATTTTTGCTTGAGATACATCAACAGTTAACATCATTTCATCAAGTCCCAACAAAATAATTTTATATTGTGAAACGTTTATTGTCAGTAAGTCTTTGGCCAGTTTTTCTGTGAATTAAAGTTTTGTTATATTCTTGTTTTACTACAAAATTTCAAATGAATAAAACAATAGGGGCACATAAATGTTTAATAATATATTTATCATAGATATTTCATATAATTTCAGGCTCGGAAAAGAACACGCCAAGTATCCCATGTAACGCGGCCTTGAAGGAGTCCTGCGCCAAATACACGAACTGTCCAGTTCCGAGGGAGATGGGGATGCCCATCATACCGGAAGTACAGGAGTGTCCCTACCCTCTACTGTACGACGAGGACAGTAAGGGCTGTGCTTACCCAGACACAGTCAAATGTGGGGACAGGATCGAACCCAAGGATCCATGTAAGTATACATTAATATCATACCATCTGGTTATCTGGTTGTGTAGTATTTGTCATTACACTGATTGTGACGTCACAAACATCTATGCTAACAAAACTATAACGCCATGAATTCACGAAGGAAAATACAAATCACTTTTGTATGATGTTTTTCATTCGTATTTTTGTATTATCTTAAATAGGTAATCATTGATGAAATTCATTTTGATTAGAATCGTCAATGATGCATGTGTTTAGCCCAAACTATCTTAAATCTATATACACAGTAGATAGCCTGATTTTTATTTTATTTTATGAAAAAGTAATACACTTATTTCATAAATCCTGATTCTAACTGAATGATTCCATAAAACTCAAGCATTCATAATTATATTTTTAAGTTAATACGACTTAACGCTTATTATTAAACACAATGCTAATCGGAGTGATAATTCTAAACTAAAAAGCAGATATAATTTTACTTAATTAGTATATATCCGAGTATTCAATATCAATGTCAGCGTATTGTCATCTCGCTCCGACCACTACTTATATTTATTGTGTTTTACCAGGTGATTACAGGGCCAATCAGTGTGAAGGTCCTAACTGTGTGCCGTGTAATGTCCGTCACCCCAGCTGTTCCGGACGACCAGACGGACTTAACGTGTGGGCCGGGAGAGAGAAGACCCCTTACTTTGTGGTCTGTCGAGGCGAGCGCGTGGTGCACCAGGGTCTGTGTCCTCAGGGGGACAAGGGGCGGATGTTCGACCCTGAAATATCAGGCTGTGTCGATATCGATGTATGAAATGAAATATATAATAAATGTATGTAAATTTGCTTTATTCTCCTGAGATTACATGTGATATTTTACCGATATATATCTTTTATAATAAAAGTTACTGATATTCTTTTCGTGTTTTGGTTTTTTTTTCTTGTCATGAACATGAAATGGGTTTCCGACAGTTGTGTCCTGCTGAGACACAAGCAGGGTGTAGAGGGGAGATGGTCCATACCCCGGTTACTGGGCAGGAGAACATCTATAACGAGAACACAAACTGTGCGATGATGATACAGCATTAGGCCAGAGCCTGTTGCATTCTTCGTTAATACCCATAGTGTACTCCCCCATGACGAATTCAAGGTCTGTCTCCCGAAACAACATCAGAATAAGTGTAAGTGGACTGTCAATTTGTTTACGGTTACACCTAGTCTGACAATACCACTTTACATTGGACGGGTGGACATATCGGAGGTGTACATCTTATTACCATAGGTAGTAGGCCGTTACTAAAACCGAAAGTAAGTTTGGACGCTTTTGTACAAATGGGAGTGAAATAACGTGATTAATTGATTTTATGTTTTAATTGTATTACATTATGACACACGTGCAGCTTACACAACATAGATTACCTGACAATAATGATTGTTTCCTAGTAGATGAGGATTTCCACCTGAGATTCAGTGTATATTATTTTCAAAAAGAGGCTATATTTGTAGGCTGTGTCGCACTGCTAATTTCATTCACACCTTTTTTCAATTAATAGGTGATAGCTCATGTTAAGACGTGGTTGTGGTTCATAATTAAAGCACATGTTTCAGATGCTGTTCCAGGAATATTTGAATTTTGTTAAACTTTGGATTATGTATACAGTGAACCAAACTGTATAACATATAACTCTGATACATAGATCGAACATGTATGTAGTCAGATATTAGTGCAAATCCACGATAGTCAGGCAGGGATAGAGAGGCTAGAAAAAATGGTGTACCTGATTTAGAAATATAAGTAAATACCACTTTTTAAATCTAAACATCAGCTGAGTTTTCATTGAATGCGACTTATGAACACATATCTGTATTTTGTGCAGATGTAAACCTTTTTTTATACTGAGGCAATTGTTCTCGTTTTTACCCTTCGGCGGCTCTATATAGTTACACGCTTACCTTCATGCCATTACTCACCAGTTTGTGTATTTTTTTTTTATTTCTTTTGCAAATCAGATTCCAAATAACAGGACCGGATTTTATATCTATTTCAATTTATAATGATGTGCAAGCTACACTTGTGTTCATAAAAAGCAATTAATCTATTGTAACTATCTGTATTCAATTATTTAATAGATCGTATTAAGAGTTTATCATTAATTCTATATATATATTTATAAAACATAGTATCGCGTAATGTCCAACCAAACGTCGAGTCCCCCATACCGAAGCAATCTAACATGACGATATTGAAGTGTGGCAGAGTAGTGGTGTAGCAAGAAGGGGAATGTTGACGATTGGAAAATAAACATCGTTATGATTTTCCTTACCGTTCCTAATAGTCATGTTGTAATTAAATAAACGAAACAAACATGTCTTGCTTTTTTTAGACGGCACATTGTCGAATATATTAAAGTGATATTTAAGGACTTGGTAGGGAATTGTTGCTAGGATTAAAACGCTATTCAATAAAAAAGTCACATATGAAAACACAAACAAGTTGGCACAGAAAAGGGGCAGAGCTTGTTCCCAAAGGAGAGCCTACAGTCTGATGGAAAATCTTGCCATCGAACTAAAAAAAACAACATAATTCGAACTAAAAATCCCCGATAAGACTAGGGCAAAATATGAACAAATGAAATACATGGATACTCTTTAACAAGTACAAGGAAAATAGAATCAGGTGAACCGAAAGGGTAAGCGTTGTCTGCTTTATTGATGACATCCGCCGTATAAATCAAGGTGAAATCCAGGTAATATCACGTCTTCAGAGTCAGAGCAGGGTATACGCGCAGTTATAACAAAAACAAGGCACTGTAGTGAGCATATCGACCTTCATATCGCACAAACAAATAGCATTATTCCTCTGACATCATGATGGTGACTATAACACTGGTCATACATGTAGTTTTTATCTACTTGTATTTTTTTTTTTTTTTTACAAATATTTTATTCCCCAAGCCATTTTTTTCATAAATATGTATATACATATACTGCTTCGAAGCAGATATATATATACATATATAAATATTTTGATAGGGAATGCCAGGGTTGGGGAGCCCTGGAGTCAGCCTCTGAGCAATATGGTGGCCTCACGCAGGAGGGTTCTCATTCAACATCCATCAGTCATACTATAAATAAATAAATAGGAAGGGCAATGGGAAAATAAAATATTTGCAAATAGAGTACAGGACAAGAACACAAAACATACTTCTTTCACACCCTAACAAATTCCTTATACAACATAATATTACAAACAAGGATAAACATATAGCACGTATACACAAAAAACATAATACACATACAAATGCACCCACACATATACTCATACACACATACATATATACATGAGACAGACAGACAGACAGACATTATCTACTTGTATAGATGGAAATCCTGTGTTGTATGTTTGTCCGCTAGCAGTCGACATCTATCACGGAAATTACAATGTTAGGAGCAAGCTCTTTTGTGACGTATAAACGGAGACATGTAAACACCATGTAAAAAGGTTGGCGAAATAGTGATCTTTCGATCAAGAGAGACAAAGTTCACAATCGGAAAAACAGAAAGGTGTATCGTTCTGCTTAATTGTAAGCCGTCCCAGTTGGACAAGGTGGAAATAATGATCTTTGTATCGGGCAAACGTGAAGGGGCCTATAGAGGCATTGATATCACGTTAAAGAGGATACACACAGTCAGGTGTCTGTATCAGTCCTCATGAACTCTTGATTAAAGTCGATCTCGTATAAAAAAAAAACACAACAACATAAAAAACAGTTGTTGCCACAGACATAGCAACAGTCGTTTGCTGTCAGTTCTTACTGCCTATCTTAACAAATATACTGCCAACCAGGAACTCATTTATTGCCGAGCGTCCATCCTTTATATAGTCATCTTTGCATTATGCTGGAAAATAGTTTTCATTTCAAATATATTTTATTGATTAAACAAAAGGATTGAGCAACAGGCTTTGCCTATATAAGCTCTCTCCATGGCTTCCAGCATACTTTTGATATTTGAAGACATTGAATACAATATTTACATACATACATTTTATTTCAACTCATCTCATGACACATGGATACATTTATTGCTAGGTAATATACATTTAATTAGGCTGGCTTAATATTTTCATGTTTCTACAGAAAAAAAAA
>NW_018408516.1:312049-313169 GCF_002113885.1 Mizuhopecten yessoensis
TATACTTGATCTCATTTTTGTTGATAAAGTCCACTTTGTGGCAAATGTTGATATAAAATCACCACTCTGTAACCTTGATCATAGTTCTATTTCATGTAAACTGAAATATTATGTTCCAAAGCCTCAGTCATATCAGAGAACCATATGGGACTACAAAACTGCTGATATCGATGGTTTGAACAATGCATTCAACACCGCCCATATTGATATATTCTTTGGTGTTTTTAATCTTTTAGATGATATCATTGATAATGTAAACAAGTTTATCTTAGATACGTGTAAAACTTTTATCATAAACAAAGTTGTCAATATTCGTCCTCGCGACAAACCGTGGCTAACAAACGAAGTACGTCGAGCCTTTAGGACTAGAGATAGATACTACAAATTATTTCAAAGAACAGGTAAAGATTTCGATAAATTCAGGTTCCAGGTAGCACGTAGGGAAGCAAATCGGGTAAAACGCGAAGCACTTAAACGCTGGCAAGAATCCACTTTTACTAAACTATCTAACAAAATTACCAATCCTAAACTTTTCTGGTCAATTACTAAATCACTTCTAGGCAAAAATGGCGATCACACTATCCCTCATTTAATGGAAAACAATCACTATATACACGATGATACTGATAGGGCAGATCGATTTAACACATATTTCTCTGATCAATGTACTATCCCGGATAACATTGAGAAACCAGTACTACCCCAAACTAATGTAAATAATAACTTACCTGTAATTAGTACCGTACAAACCACTCCAGAAGAGGTATGTAATATTTTTAAGTCGCTAAACACCAAAAAGGCAACAGGGCCAGATGGCATAGGAAATTTTATTCTTAAAAATTGCTGTCAATCATTATGTCATACTTGGGCACATATCTTTAATACTTCTCTCAGGTCAGGTATTTTTCCCACTTTGTGGAAAACAGCTCAAGTTTGTCCTATTCATAAAAAAGACAGCAAAAATGATGTTAAAAATTATCGGCCAATATCACTTCTTTCAAATATATCTAAATGTCTTGAAAAAATAGTATACAAACGTATTTATGAATTCTTTTTGGCAAATAACATTCTTATCAAAGAAAACTCTGGATTTAAAAGAAATGATTCTACCATTAATCAG
>NW_018408516.1:317233-318078 GCF_002113885.1 Mizuhopecten yessoensis
TTGTAACTCATCCTGTACAATAGAAATAGAACTTCCAGATGCACTCAGAGTCGAGTCATCAGCATACATATCTGTACCTGATTTTAGCCCAAGAGGTAAATCATTGATAAAAATAAGAAACATCAGGGGACCTATTATGGAACCCTGTGGAACACCATGAGTAATTTGATTACTTTTAGAAATATGATTAGATACTGTAACTTTTTGAAACCGGTGAGAGAGATAAGATTGAAACCAGCTCAAAGATACATAATTATATATTATTATTATATAAGAACACAAAATAATCTCAATCACTCACTCATACACTTTAACACCACATTTGTATCTACAGGCATGGGTTTATTGGTATATTTATGTAGTTTATATTTGTTTGAAATGAATGTGCAGTTGGGCATTAAATATGATAACAAAGTACACTAGTTCACAGGATACAAATATGTGGCATTTTGGTATTTCAAAATAAATTATTAGTTTTTCAATAATTAAATAAATTATAACTATTGATTTACATTACTCCATCATACCTTAAGTGTCATGACCACATAAAGTCCCTGGACATTTGTTGCCCTGTGATCAATCAACCTTGGTATATTATATGTAAATATATATATTCATTATCCACTATCAACAGAAATAATGAATTTATCTTACAGAATACAAAGAATACACCAACCACATACAGCTTGTATATTTATCTATTTAAACCGTCCTGTAGCATTAATGTATTTATGCACACACTCCATCAATTGATTGTTCTGTAAATCACTATTACTAGTGTTTCCATTTAGAATAGTACTTAAAGGTATTGTATTATGGAAATCTTCATCATTTAATATAAGATC
>NW_018408516.1:318383-357312 GCF_002113885.1 Mizuhopecten yessoensis
GAACATCAGCAGGTTGTACGTAACTAAAACCAGACCTGAATGCACATGCATATATGTGCACTTTCATGTACTACCTAGTTAACTTTGTATATAAACGCGACGTTGTACAGCTACTTTAAAGTAAACATAAATATACATATACGTATATACAGTATGACTGCATTTTATAGATCTGCGTACTCAGACTACCATGTAGATAGTATTGGTCTTACATGCACTTATAAAGTAAACTACGACAACTGTTTACCTATACAGCAGGTTTAATTTTACATTGATTTGTCACAAATGCTCTACTCACCTGACAGTAAATGTCAACTGATCATGACTATGTGCTATATGCATGTGTCCAATTACAAGGCCATATATAGTTTAAAATCAATAATTTCAAAATCACTGTGTAATTATAGACATGTACAAATACTAAGCCAATGCAAGATATAATATTTTGGTTACGATTGATCATGAAACGTATACTTACATGTAATTAGTATATATAACTATTGCTTTACCATCACACTTGAAATACATTTAAAATGGTATTCCAAATATATGAAAATAGCAGTAATTGTTTAATGTAAATTGGTACAGTCACTTAGAATAGTTAATCAGTATCCTCCTTGCCTTGTTGCAGGGATGTAAACCTGTTGGATCGGGGCTTGCCTGTTGTTGACGGGGAATCTCTGGAGTTCATATTAGCACCCTGGTCTTTCCTTTGATTGCTACATGTAGCTGGGTTATGTACTCGGCTGGATAATGTTCTGGGTCCAGTAGCAGATCTAGGGGTAGACTTTGAGGGTCTTTCGGGAGGGTCCGGGTAAGACGAGAGCTCAGAAGGCTTTGTGACCTGCACTTTCTCACCGTTGAGACTCCTGATGACTATTCTACCATCCCTAGTCCAGGCTCCGGAGACAAGTTTCTGTTTTTTCATAAACCTAGCTTTGATAAACACCTGGGTCCTCTGTTTAGTTAGGGCCTCGTTGATGTAGCAGCGCGGTCCAGAGTTAGATGATGAATTGTGCTCAGAATCAGGGTTAGTGAAGAGACTGAAACGGGCATCATATACAGCAGCACGAACTCTATATGATAGGAAACGCACTATGATGTCCCGCGGACATGAACTGGGGGTCCCACCCGATGCGAGCGGCCTATATCCGCCAGGACTACTGCAACACCCAGACGGTTATTGCAAAATTCCAGTACTAACTGATCAGTATCTTCACCAGAAGATTCGTGAATACCTTTCACTTTGATACATGTACGTCTCGAATATTGTTCAAGGTCATCTACCCTATCCTCCAGTGCTTCCATTTGTTGACCAGGTCATTGATACCCAGGGCCCCGAACAACGTATCTTTTATTAAATCATTTTGTATAAGCTGGGATACAACTTCTTTGACAACATCAGGATCACTTAATCCTTGTAGTGTTTTCACGCTGTTCTTGACTTTGTTAGATAGCACCGGTACTTGTTTATTATCCATAATGAGACGTACGTATAGATCACAATGACAATGATAAAGTTCAATATGGCCGCCCGTACACTGTCCACTTCAAAGTAATAATAGTATAATAATAGTTTTTCAGGATAGATATGGACGTATGGACTGCCACCAGGTGATAAATCTTTACATACTGTATATAAAACACATCACTTTAGCTCGTACCTTTTAAGGAAGAGTCCACAAAACTGGGATTGAGCTGGCTTTGTTTTTACGCGTCCATTCTCCATGACCACCGGAAGTTCTAGTTTACAATCCTATATTCATATCCTCCGTCGCCAGTTTTTGGAAACTATATTTCATATTAAGATAACGAAGGCGTTCTGTCAGTTTGTATGAGGGATGGTAAAGAAAAGAACTTTAAAGTCAGATGTTCGAACATTTTTGGGGAGAGGATACTTAAATATGATCCAAAAAATAATAATGAAGTTTTGAATTATTCCTAATAAAGTTTTCATTAATTCCACTGCTGATGTATAGAGAATCACAATACGAATGTAACCGTGATTTAGTGGTTCACACCAGGCAGGTCAGTGTCACTTTAGTTATATGGAAAGATTAAAATACAGAAGAATGATAAGCTTGTATTTTGTTCTTCTAAAATTAGAAAATGTTTAGGTAGGGTTACCTTGGTTATCATGCAAGCCATTTTGTAAGCAGTATAAGTAATAGTGTAATAGCGTTGTAGATAAGATTCAAATTATTTATTGTTTTTTTTTCTCTCTGCCGACACAAACACAAGCGTATCATTAATTTTGTTTCACAAACACAGTTTATAAGTTTTAATAAACCATTTTAGATTTTACCGTTACGAATTGAATTTAGGTTGACACCACAAGTGATTTTTGCATGTTTAACAATAAATTGTAGGGCAATGATCCTCGCCTTTGTTTATTGTTCTGGAATCGATCACTACATTACCTGTGTCAATACATTAACACGGAAACAACAGAGCCGACCATTGTTAGGGAATCGATCACTACATTACCTGTGTCAATACATAAACACGTAAACACCAGAGCCGACCATTGTTAGGTAATCGATCACTACGTTACCTGTGTCAATACGTTAACACGTAAACAACACAGTCGACCATCGTTAGGTAATCGATCACTACATTACCTGTTGCAATACATTAACACGTAAACAACAGAGCCGACCATTGATAGGTAATCGATCACTACATTACCTGTTGCAATACATTAACACGTAAACAACAGAGCCGACCATTGTTAGGAAATCGATCACTACATTACCTGTGTCAATTCATTAACACGTAAACAACAGAGCCGACCATTGTTAGGGAATCGATCACTACATTACCTGTGTCAATACATTAGCACGTAAACAACACAGTCGACCATTGTTAGGGAATCGATCACTACATTACCTGTGTCAATACATAAACACGTAAACAACAGAGCCGACGATGTATTTTATCCAACCCTCCATATTTGATCGATCGATTCGCTTGGTATATCATCAATTATATTGCCTGCTCTTAAACGTATTAGTATGACCTCTAAAACAATATTGGATTGAAAATACTGAAAATAGGTAATCTGTTCGCCGATACAAAAACATAATTTTCCATTAGGCTCTTCAAATCTACTGGACAATTTTCAAAGTAACGTTGTATATGTCCTAGTTCTCCATGCACTTTTGCGCTTCGTCTGTTTGTTTCGTTTTCTTTCTTTCCTCATTTAACCATCAACTCTTAAAACTTCATGCCAAATTAACAGGTTAATTTTAATAAGTAATTTATGCGTCCGTATACTGAATGCCAAATCCAGAATGATTAATTAAGTTCTTATCCAAAATGTCGCATGCAATTTTGTAATACATAGTGCCGAACCTTTAAGCCGTTAATGATGTCGTTCTACATAATGTCAAATCAAAAAGGTGTTTAATTTCAACGGAAACATAATTAAAATACACAAAACACCAAACATTTTATTATCAAATTTTATTTGTGAAGGTATAAGTTGTAATCTCAGAAGAAGATAATGAAGAGGCACAATGCAGTATAATCTCATAGAAATATATCTATATGTACATATACTTATCAAATATTTCAATCTATATATCCACACATCCTGCTATTTCAGGGTCGAATAATCGCCCCTTGTTCCCCTGAGGACACAGACCCTGGTATACCACGCGCAGACAGCAAATTAAGGGGTCCTCTCTCTCCCGGCCCACACTTTAAGTCCGTCTGGTCGTCCGGAACAGCTGGGGTGACGGACGCCACACGACACACAGTTAGGACCTTCACACTGGTTAGCCCTGTAATCACCCGGTAAAACACAACAAATATAAGTAGTGGTCGTAGTGAGATGACAATACGTTGACATTGATATTGAATACTCGGATATATACTACTTAAGTAAAATTCTATCTGCCATTTAGTTTAGAGTTATCGCTCTTATTATTTTTGTTTTTAATAATTGATAACCTGGCATTTACACAAAGCATATCAGTAGTATTTGAAGGGAGATGACATGCTAAGGTTTGTGAATAGTTTCTACCACAGTTTTAGTTGTCATTATATCATAAAATTAAGAATTTGTTCCATTTTCGGAAAAGAGACGGCTTTATATGTCTGCTAAAAAGCCACTGCGATAGTTAAACTTCTGTCCTTTATTCTGGCACTCTTGTTCCATGAAGAAAGTCAGAAAGTTACAAAATTTTATAAAATGATACAGAATGATCACAACTCATCGTTAAGGCACTTACTTAGTATGACAAACAGCGATAGTCTACATGTAGGTCGTCTAAAGGATATGGGTTGTAAGGTTTTTAAAATTATAAACAAAAAGGTCTACTGAGTATTTGCACAATATTGCAAAGATTAAGATGTCTAGTCACGACTTCTGGGAAGAAAATACTACAGAGGTGCCGAGGGTCAACACTGTGAAGTATGGACACAAATCGTTTGCTTTTGAGGCCGCTCGGGTGTGGAACAGTCTCCCTAATGACTTCCGAACAGTTGATATCCTCATAGAATTCAAGAGGCTGGTCCATTGCTGGGATGAGCCACACCTGCCTTTGCAATATCTATAAAGAGTGATACCTTATATTGTGCCCTGTGTACCTCTGCTACCCGACATTTTGAATTGTGTATACATGTACTATTGTTGTTTTATTTCGTTTCGTAAATTAAACTATTCTATATTTTTGCAGCGTCGTATTCCTATTTTAATTCCATACATTTTTAAAATATATTTTTTACATAACTTGACAAACTTCGTTAATTGATTTCGGTATCATTTGTTAATTTCACACTATATTAGTGTATATTCTATCAATTTTGCCTCTTTGCTATATTATCATTGTATGTATCTTGATAGTGCTTTGATCCTAAATAATTCTTTTCGAGTGATATACAATTATTCACATTAACTATGTCTTTAATTAACTTATTCTGAATACTACTACAAAAGTGTCATGTCCAAGGGGCCTTTGTAGGAAGGGGATACCCAATCCCTTAGAAACCTCGGATATGATACTTTTTTCTGTGACAATTATTATTGTTTTTATTAATATTTACACTCCTTTGATAATAATAAATATGTGATTAAGTCCCTTTCCTTGTGATACAACGTATTATTGTTATTTTACATATGTTTGTTGCATTATAATAATAGCTTTCAAGAGCTAATCTTCTTTGTTTACATATATGCAACTTTAAATAAAGTTTCTTGTATCTTATATCTTGTGCAAAGGAAATTTTTAAATTTGAAGAATTCAAAAGATCTCTTTGATTAGACTCGAAAATGTTTATTTTATCAGTTCGCTTGTCCATTTACACAATCATACCTCATACTAAACTGAAGAAGCGTCTTCGTTCTTTTATCGTGAAAACACAGCAAAGGCCAAAATGAAATGAACTTTGGATGAAATGGTTAGAATGATTGAGTTCCTGGTTGACAATATCTTTGTTGAGTTCCGGTTAACAAACGTTGTCCCTCCTCTGGCCGATTTGTTTTTGTTTTCATATGGAACTGAATTTATTGATGAGCTTATCAGGGCTTATAACAAAAACCTAGTCAATGTTTGGACTTTCCATTCCGATATAGAAGAACAAGAAATGAATGACCACGTCGATCGTTTATATCCTCCTGCGTACGAAATCAAGGACTACATGGTACAGGCTTTTCACCGTCAGTCGCATGCCCCTATGTTGCTTACAACAATACAAACGGATGGTTTAATGTTCATTGTAGGATAAAGATAATCTTGAAACCTGAGAAGAAATATTCATTAATGTCTTGCAAAATATTTGGTAATAAGTGTACAATGACGATTTCCTAGATAATGAATCAAGCTGTTAATAATTATTATGAGTCAATATTTTCGATATATATTAATGATCTAAAAATAAAAATACTAATAATAAAAATAGTTTAGAAGCTCGAATATTTACACAACATAACACTAATTTCAATAACATAGTGTAAAAAAGATGCCTCTACATATTTACAATTATGTGAAGTACCCAATCCACGACGCCGCGCATAGAATGACCTAATTAACACAAGGTTATAGTCGATTTCCTGATTTCTGTAACATTGTAATTATATGTACTTTTATCGTTTAACACTAGTTTGACGTCATAATCACTAGAAGTGTGACGCAATTATCTAATGAGTGAGGAGATACTGATATAGCAGGGACATGTTAACGCAACTGTACCGATAACACTGTACGGATAGATTGTTAACGTTATTTTAATGACATCCAAATAATCTAATAACCACGGTTTTAGTCTAGTATACTTATAAGTCATGTTTCCCTAAGTAATACCGATACTTTTAATATATTTCTTTGCAGTGTTTCCTTAGCTAAACTACCATTGGAACTGGGTCTGTGTTACATAAGCGTTTATCACATGATGGACTGTGTTATTTAGTGAATATACCCATGTCATATTTGTTTGCGTATTAACCCATGTTATAAGAACTATCAGCCGTGTGATTGGTTGAAAGTTTCAATTGTTACAGTTGTGACGTCACGCCTAGGACAAGTTCAAAACGTCACATACTTACGCACTGGAGTCAAAATGGCGGATTTGTACATTTCATAGTTGCATTAAAATTGTCGTTTTACACGAATAAATGTCACAAATCTTGATTATGTGATAAAAATGATCGTTTTCATTTCATACGAAATTTATGAAACTCGTCACAAATTTTAAAAGTAGCCGAAAAATTCCACGACTCATTTAATAAATCTCATATGAAATGGAAACACATGTAAGATCCTGTATTTATGTTCAGTATGAAGCTATTTTCTATTGCTTTTTGTTTTTCTCAAAACTACCATTTTAATTGTATTTTGCTAGAGCGTGCTTATTTGTCTATGAATATAAAATAGAAACAAACAGATAAAGACATAAAGAAAGGGGTTAATATCTGGTTTCAGAAAGCTGACCATTCGCCAAAATCTGTATTGTAAGGGGTAGGTACATAGTGAGTTCGAAGTCTCGCCTTCTATCACTTAGTCATATACCAGTCATGTCATCGAAAATACCTGTCATCCCGGGGTTGTCCATCGGTGTAGAGTGGAAAGAAGACCCGACAGATTGTTCCGTGTTCTATCTATGTTACAATGGACGGCGAACTAAATACTCATGTCCCGGAACCATGGTTACAGACCCAATCAGCAGGGCTTGTGTGCCGAAAGGGTCTAAGCTAGACAAATGTGAGTAAATCTTTCTGTTGATATTTTTGCTTGAGATACATCAACAGTTAACATCATTTCATCAAGTCCCAACAAAATAATTTTATATTGTGAAACGTTTATAGTCAGTAAGTCTTTGGCCAGTTTTTCTGTGAATTAAAGTTTTGTTATATTCTTGTTTTACTACAAAATTTCAAATGAATAAAACAATAGGGGCACATATATGTTTAATAATATATTTATCATAGATATTTCATATAATTTCAGGCTCGGAAAAGAACACGCCAAGTATCCCATGTAACGCGGCCTTGAAGGAGTCCTGCGCCAAATACACGAACTGCCCAGTTCCGAGGGAGATAGGGATGCCCATCATACCGGAAGTACAGGAGTGTCCCTACCCTCTACTGTACGACGAGGACAGTAAGGGCTGTGCTTACCCAGACACAGTCAAATGTGGGGACAGGATCGAACCCAAGGACCCATGTAAGTATACATTAATATCATACAATCTGGTTATCTGGTTGTGTAGTATTTGTCATTACACTGATTGTGACGTCACAAACATCTATGCTAACAAAACTATAACGCCGTGAATTCACGAAGGAAAATACAAATCACTTTTGTATGATGTTTTTCATTCTTATTTTTGTAACAAAATGTATTATCTTAAATAGGTAATCATTAATGAAATTCATTTTGATCAGAATCGTCAATGATACATGTGCTTAGCCCAAACTATCTTAAATCTATATACACAGTAGATAGCCTGATTTTTATTTTATTTTATGAAAAAGTAATACACTTATTTTATAAATCCTGATTCTAACTGAATGATTCCATAAAACTCAAGCATTCATAATTATATTTTTAAGTTAATACGACTTAACGCTTATTATTAAACACAATGCTAATCGGAGTGATAATTCTAAACTAAAAAGCAGATATAATTTTACTTAATTAGTATATATCCGAGTATTCAATATCAATGTCAACGTATTGTCATCTCGCTCCGACCACTACTTATATTTATTGTGTTTTACCAGGTGATTACAGGGCTAATCAGTGTGAAGGTCCTAACTGTGTGCCGTGTAGCGTCCGTCACCCCAGCTGTTCCGGACGACCAGACGGACTTAACGTGTGGGCCGGGAGAGAGAAGACCCCTTACTTTGTTGTCTGTCGAGGCGAGCGCGTGGTGCACCAGGGTCTGTGTCCTCAGGGGGACAAGGGGCGGATGTTCGACCCTGAAATATCAGGCTGTGTCGATATCGATGTATGAAATGAAATATATAATAAATGAATGTAAATTTGCTTTATTCTTCTGAGATTACATGTGATATTTTTCCCGATATATATATTTTATAATAAAAGTTACTGATATTCTTTTCGTGTTTTGGATTATTTTCTTGTCAAGAAAATGAAATGGGTTTACGACAGTTGTGTCCTGCTGAGACACAAACAGGGTGTAAAGGGGAGATGGTCCATACCCCGGTTACTGGGCAGGAGAACATGTATAACGAGAACACAAACTGTGCGATGATGATACAGCATTAGGCCAGAGCCTGTTGCATTCTTCGTTAATACCCACAGAGTACTTCCCCATTACGAGTTCAAGGTTTGTCTCCCGAAACAACATCAGAATAAGTGTAAGTGGACTGTTAATTTGTTTACGGTTACACCTAGTCTGACAATACCACTTTACATTGGACGGGTGGACATATCGGAGGTGTACATTTTATTACCATAGGTAGTAGGCCGTTAGTAAAACCGAAAGTAAGTTTGGACACTTTTGTACAAATGGGAGTGAAATAAAGTGATTAATTGATTTTATGTTGTAATTGTATTTCATTATGATACCCGTGCAGCTTACACAACATAGATTCCCTGACAATAATGATTGTTTCCTAGTAGATCATTTTTTTCATTTGAACAAATTTTATTAATGATGTTGTATGAATTGGATCGAACAACAGGCTATGCCTATATCAGTTCTCTCCTACATGCATTTGTATAAATCAGCATATAAATATATTGTAATTTATCAGTGAAATGAAAAATTGAAAAGAGACACAACTTATATACAAAACAGATATCAATGTGCAAGTCATATGGTATCGGGGAGATAACTCTAACTGCTTATGAAAGGTCACAAGTCAAGCTGTGCTACTTCTTGACCTCACCAGAGTATTGAGTGGGTTTTTGACATATTCCTTGACTAGATTCTCCCTGGGAGTTCAAAATCCACACAGAGTGACTCATAGATACATGTAGTTGAAGATTAGGCTTATATAATTAAATATCGTGAATAATCTATGTCAATATTGTATGGTATATCAATATTCACATTATAATACATTGAAAATATAATTATACAACTACTTGTTATTAATTACAAAACACAAGTCCATGTTGGTTTAAGGGGTGAGTATATCATATTCACACTGTGTTTATAGAAAGCGATTAATGATATTTATAACCATAAGCATGTTTGCTGTTCTTGTTTACAATATTAGATTATTTATAGTACATTATAATATGAGTTGATATAGATAATTCTAGTTATATAAATCTTTTTGAGTTCAAGATAAAGGTTGAGACACTCTCTAGGATATTTTTATTTGTTTCATTGTCACAATGGTTACAACCATTGAGTAAAGTATAGTGCGAGTGATTATCATTGAGTAGAGTAGCAGAGAGTACTTGTCTGTGATTGTTGTATCTGGCACAGTCAAAGAAGTAATGATAACTTGTTTCCTGTATATAACCACACACACATGAAGCAGATTCTAATAGATGGTCATTAAAGAGATCAAAGTTTAAGTTGCTAGCATTATTTCTAATTTGACATAGTATACTATTGATTTTTCTATCACCGGAATTTTTTACCACTGTCTGAGTATCATTATTAGGTATACTATTAGTTATGTTAATTAGTTTCTTAAAGTGGGGAAGAGATTGAGCATTTAAAATATCTGGGTCTAACTGATTGTAAAGTCGAAAGGTTGAGGGAAAGAAACTATTAAAGTAGCTGTCAGTTCTGCATACAGGGGGGTTAAAAACTCTATTTAGTCTAAGCTGATATCTCACATTTGTTAAATCATTTAAAAAAGGATCAACTATATCATTAAGGTACTTTGGTGATATATTGTGCAATATTTTATACATTACAATTAATTTATTTTTTTCCCTCCTATCTGCTAAGGTTTCCCATCCCAATTCTTTGTACAATTTATGGTGTGATGTACCTCTACGAAGCCCTGTCACTACTCTAGCAGCATCTAGTTGGACTGATTCTAATAATAATTTTGATTGTTCAGTGCAATTATCCCAAACTACATTAGCATATTCTAAAATTGGTCTAATATAAGATATATACATAGTGTTAAGTGTACTTCTATCAAGTGAGGTTTTAAGACTTCTTAATATATTAATTCTTTTATATGCTGTATCATAAATATTTTGGATATGTTGACCCCATTTACCATCTTCATTAAAAGTAAGACCTAAATGTTTATGGTTAGTACTGTCGGATAGTGGTTGATTAGAGAAGAAGATTGGAGGGTGATTAGTTTCTTTTTTCCGTGTGAAGATCATAGTTTTAGTTTTGGATGCATTAAATTTTATATCCCAAGATTTAGCCCAAGAACATATATTCTGCAAGTCATTAGTGAGATTTTGTGCTGCTTGAATGGGATTATCATCAACAATAATATAGAGGGAGGTATCATCTGCAAAAAGTTTAATGTTACTAGTAACTATATTAGTGATGTCATTTATATAGAGAAGGAAGAGAAATGGACCAAGGACAGATCCCTGAGGCACTCCTGCACTGATACATTTAAAAGTTGACTGGTGTCCTTCTGTAATAACCCTTTGTTTTCTCTCGGACAAGTAGTTCTTAAACCATGCCAGTAATTTTCCTTTAATTCCATAAGTTTCTAATTTATATATTAAACCGTCATGCCAAACCCTATCAAAGGCTTTACTTACATCACAGAAGACAAATCTTACCTCTTTACCTTTATCTAAATTATTTATAATAGTGTGATATATAGATAATAATTGATTCACAGTTGAGTCACCAGGCAGGAAGCCTGACTGGTGCTCAGAAATAGTTTCAGCTGCTACAAGATAGTTATACAGGTACTTAAAGATGATTTTTTCAATAATTTTACTAAAGCAAGATGTAATTGAGATTGGCCTATAATTACTGGCATCATTTTGGGACCCCTTTCCCTTATATATAGCATTAACATTAGCAAGTTTCCATGAAGCAGGGATATGTCCAAGTTCTATCGTTTTGTTAAATAGTAATGTTAGTGGATATGATATTGAGGGTGTTAGTTTTTTAATTACTTTGGGTATAATTCCATCAGGCCCTGCTGGTTTATTATCATTTAGTAGTTCAAGTTGGTCGATTACGTCTTGTTCAGATATGTCAATACTTTCTAATTGAAAGGGATAGTTATTTACAATAGGTGGCAGTGGGTCAAGATTAGGAGAGGATGTTGCTATTGAGGTAAAGTAATCATTTAGTGTATTAGCTTTATCTATAGGATGTTGAAGAGATATACCGTTATGATCAAGAGGAGGAATGCTAGTTGATTTATTATTAAAATTAGATATAGACTTAGCTATTTTCCACCATTTAGATGGGGGTAAGGATTTATCACTCAGAGATCTCTGTAGTTTTTCAAGATAATCCTTTTTCGTTTTCCTTATGATTTCAATAGTTTCGTTTCTAATATTTCTATATTTATTCCAGTGGTAATGACTATTAGTTGATTTTGCTTTTCTATGGATCCTATTTTTTTGTCTTAGTTTTAATCTGATTTCATTATTTACCCATGGTTTATCATCTGGACGTATAGTAATTATTTTTGAAGGAATATAGTTATTTATTTGTTGATTAATATTGTTGGTAAGTATTTGGTTAAATTCTTCTGAGGTACTATTTTGCGCATGTGTCATCCAGTCAATATCTCTCAGTGATCTGTTCATTTGGTCAAAATCTGCATTATCATACAGTAATATAGTCTTTTTATAACACCTATGTTTATAGACAGAGTAGGAGACTGTAATATGTATAGGAGAGTGATCACTACAGAACTGAGGGCTTGTACATGCATTTTGAATGATTCTAGTATTATTAGTAAAGACAATATCTATAGAGGTTGAACTATTAGGAGTGATTCTTGTCGGTTCATTTATTAGACTGTTCAGATTATATTTAGTAAGAATTCTGCTGAGATGTGAGTTAGGATGTAGATTTAACATGTCAATATTTATGTCACCTGTTAAAATTATGTCTAATGAGGTATCAACAGCTTTATCCAATAAAATATCAAGTTGTGTCCAGTATTCTACATTAGATTCCGGTCTATATATACACCCTAATAAAAATCTGCGATTACCAGTATGCACTTCTATCCAAATAAGTTCGATATCATCATGCTCCAGATCTAATCTTCTTTTAGTCTGAACAGTATTTTTAGAATATATCAAGACACCACCCCCCCCATCCTATTTTGTCTATCTTTTCTGTATGGTTCATTTGGAAATGAGTCTAGCATAATATCATTATTGGGAATATCTGGTGTTAGATGCGTTTCTGTTAAGCAAATAATGTCATTTAGGTGCAGCTCGGAATCAACTATATCAAGTTTGTTCCTTACAGACCTAACATTGAGATGGGTGATTTCTATATTTTGCATGGGACCAGGATTAAGCTCAATGTCATTAGCAAGAAGAAGTATTTTTTGACTTACATAGCGGATATAGCTATTGTTATTAATTCTGAGTATAATATGACAATGTAGTACGGGACACAGGTACTCTGGTTGTGTATATGTAACGCAAGCATATTGGGATCTGATTATTACATACATGTATACTCCCCCTTCCTGCCCAGGAACCTCTGCTAGGTACTTACAATAGGTTAAGAGTGAGTTTATCATTTTAAGATTGTTAGGGTTCAGTCTGACCACTGGGGCCCACCACGGATGCCCGCATGCACACACACACACACACCAACATGTACATGTGTCATAACACATGAATTATCAGTATGGGAGTATGCACACGAGCATCCGTAATAAGCCCCCGCGGCCAGGCATACGGGCAGGTTCAACATGGACAAGTAATTAAAAAACTCAGTAAGTATCAAGATGACCTGGATGCATAGGCATACACGTCCTGCCCGCAGATATGACACGAGCCCCGTCCCACCCCACCACTCCATGCCAATAGCATGAAACAGATGGGCAGAACGCTGATTCGTCCCGCAGCTATGGGACGCTTTTGTACAAATGGGAGTGAAATAACGTGATTAATTGATTTTATGTTGTAATTGTATTTCATTATGACACACGTGCAGCTTACACAACATAGATTACCTGACAATAATGATTGTTTCCTAGTAGATGAGGATTTCCACCGGAGATTCAGTGTATATCATTTACAATAAGAGGCTATATTTGTAGGCTGTGTCGCACTGCTAATTTAATTCACACCTTTATCAATTTATAGGTGATAACTCATGTTAAGACGTGGCTTATATAGCCTTAAACATATTACGTAGAGAATCACAGGTTACACACGTGCTGACAGATCTATTCACTGACAAAGGATGCAATTCTAATTGTGGTACATAAATTCAGCACATGTTTCAGATGTTAGTTGTTCCAGGAATGTTTGAACTTAGCTAACCTTTGCATAATGTATACAGTGAACCAAAATGTATAACACCTACCCCTGATACAGAGATCGTACATGTATCTAGTCACGTATTAGTAACACATACCACTGATACAGATATCGTACATGCATGTAGTCAGGTATTAGTAACACATACCTCTGATACAGAGATCGTACATGTATATAGTCAGGTATTAGTAACACATACCTCTGATACAGAGATCGTATATGTATAAAGTCAGGTATTAGTAACACATACCTCTGATACAGAGATCGTACATGTATAAAGTCAGGTATTAGTAACACATACCTCTAATACAGAGATCGTACATGTATGTAGTCAGGTATTAGTAACACATACCTCTGATACAGAGATCGTATATGTATAAAGTCAGGTATTAGTAACACATACCTCTAATACAGAGATCGTACATGTATGTAGTCAGGTATTAGTAACACCTACCTCTGATACAGAGATCGTAGATGTATGTTGTCAGATACTAGTGTAAATCCACGATAGTCAGGCAGGGATATAGAGGCTAGAAAAAATGGTTACCTGATTTAGAAATATAAGTAAATACCACTTTTTAAAACTAAACAGCAGCTGAGTTTTCATCAAATGTGATTTATGAACACACATCTGTATTTTGTGCAGATGTAAACCTTTTTTATACTGAGGCAATTGCTCTCATTTTTTACCCTTCGGCGGCTCTATATAGTTACACGCTTACCTTCATGTCGTTAGTAACCAGTTTGTTAATTTTTTTTCATTTATTTTGCAAATCAGATTCCAATAGGAATAACAGGGCCGGATATTATATCTGTTTCAATTTATAATGATGTGCAAGCTACACTTGTGTTCATAAAAGCAATTAATTTATTGAAACTATCTGTATTCAATTATTTAATAGAAAGTATTAAGATTTTATCATTAATTCTATATATATATTTATAAAACATAGTATCGCATACTGTCCAACCAAACGTCGAGTCCCCCATACCGAAGCAATCTAACATGACGATAGTGATATGGGGCAAAACAGTAGTTTAGCAAGAAAGGGAATATTGATGATTGGAAAATAAACATCGTCATGATTTTCCTTACCGTTCCTAATAGTCATGTTGTAATTGAATAAACGAAACAAACATGTCTTGCTTTTTTTAGACGGCACATTGTCGAATATATTAAAGTGATATTTAAGGACTTGGTAGGGAAGTATTACTAGGATTAATACACTATTCAATAAAATAAGTCACATATGAAAACACAAACAAGTTAGCCCAGAAAAGGGGCAGAGCTTGTTCCCAAAGGAGAGCCTGATGGAAGATCTTGCCATCGAACTAAAAAAAAACATAATTCGAACTAAAAATCCCCGATAAGACTAGGGCAAAATATGAACAAATGAAATACATGGATTCTCTTTAACAAGTACAAGGAAAATAGAATCAGGTGAACCGAAAGGGTAAGCGTTGTCTGCTTTATTGATGACATCCACCGTATAAATCAAGGTGAAATCCAGGTAATATCACGTCTTCAGAGTCAGAGCAGGGTATACGCGCAGTTATAACAAAAACAAGGCACTGTAGTGAGCATATCGACCTTCATATCGCACAAACACATCGACCTTCATATCGCACAAACAAATAGTATTCTTCCTCTGACATCATGATGGTGAGTACAACACTGGTCATACATGTAGTCTTTATCTACTTGTATTGATGGAAACCCTGTGTTGTATGTTTGTCCGCCAGCAGTCGACATCTATCACGGAAATCACAATGTTCGGAGCAAGCTCTTTTGTACCGTATAAACGGAGACATGTAAACACCATGTAAAAAGGTTGGGGAAATGTCGATCTTTCGATCAAGAGAGACAAAGTTCACAATCGGAAAAAAAGAAAAATGTGTCGTTCTGCTAAATTGTAAGCCGCCCCAGTTGGTCACGGTGGAAATAGTGATCTTTGTATCTGGCAAACGTAAAGGGGCCTATAGAGGCCTTGAATTCACGTTAAAGAGGATACACACAGTCAGGTGTCTGTATCAGTCCTCATGAACTCTTGATTAAAGTCGATCTTGTATAAAAAAAAAAAACTCGAAAAAATCCAGTTGTTCCCACAGACATACAAACAGTCGTTTGCTGTCAGTTCTTACAGCCTACCTAAACAAATATATTGCCAACCAGGAACTCAGTTATTCCCGCGCGTCAATCCTTTATATATCCATCTTTGCATTATGCTGGGAAATATCCACCGTCGCCAGTTTTTGGAAACAACATTTCATATTAAGATAACGAAGGCGTTCTATCAGTTTGTATGAGGGATGGTAAAGAAAAGAACTTTAAAGTCAGATGTTCTAACATTTTTGGGGAGAGGATACATAAATCTGATCCAAAAACAATTATGAGCTTTTGAATTAATCCCAAATCAAGTTTTCATTATTTCCACTGCTGACGTATAGAGAATCACAATAGGAATGTAACCGTGATTTAGTGGTTCACACCAGGCAGGTCAGTGTCACTTTAGTTATATGGAAAGATTAAAATACAGAAGGATGATAAGCTTGTATTTTGTTCTTCTAAAATTAGAAAATGTTTAGGTATGGTTACCTTGATTATCAAGCAGGCCATTTTGTAAGCATAAGTAATAGTGTAATAGCGTGGTAGATAAGAATCAAACTATTTATTGTTTGTTTTCTGCCGACACAAACACAAACGTATCATTAATTTTGTTTCAGAAACACAGTTTATAAGTTTTAATGAATCATTTTAGATTGCATCGTTACGAATTAAATTTAGGTTGACACCACAAGTAAATTTTACTTGTTTAACAATAAATTTTAAGTTGTGTGGCAATGATTCACACGTTTGTTTTTTGTTAGGAAATCGGTCACTACATTACCTGTGTCAATACATAAACACGTAAACAACAGAGCCGACATATTTGATCGATCGATTCGCTTGGTATATCATCAATCATATTGCCTGCTGTTATACGTATTAGTATGACCTCTAAAACAATATTGGATCAAAAATACTGGAAACAGCTCATCTGTTCGTCCAGCTAAAAACATCATTATATTAGTCTTCTTCAAATCTACTGGACAATTTCCAAAGTAACGCTGTATATGTCCAGGTTCACCTTGCACTTTTGCGCTTTGTCCGTTTGATTCGTTTTCTTTCTTTCCTCATTTAACCATCAACTCTTAAAACTTCATGCCAAATTAACAGGTGAAATTTAATAAGTAATGTATACGTCCGTATACTGAATGTCAAATCCAGAATGATTAATTACGTTTGTATGCAAAATGTCGCATGCAAATTTGTTATACATAGTTTCGAACCTTTAAGCCGTTAATAATGTCGTTATACATTTAATTTCAACGGAAACACAAAATATCAAACATTTTATTATCAAATTTTATTTGTGAAGGTATCAATAGTTATCTCAGAAGAATATAATGAATGGCACAATGCAGTATAATCTCATAGAA
Organism: Mizuhopecten yessoensis; assembly: GCF_002113885.1. Taxonomy (NCBI): domain Eukaryota; kingdom Metazoa; phylum Mollusca; class Bivalvia; order Pectinida; family Pectinidae; genus Mizuhopecten; species Mizuhopecten yessoensis. The sequence goes on from NW_018408516.1 coordinate 335,747, forward strand.
ATATATCAATATATGTACATATACTTATTAAATATTTCAATCTATAAATCCACACATCCTGCTATTTCAGGGTCGAATAATCGCCCATTGTTCCACTGAGGACACAGACCCTGGTATATCACGCGCTCGCCTCGACAGACAGCAAAGTAAGGGGTCCTCTCTCTCCCGGCCCACACGTTAAGTCCGTCCGGTTGTCCGGAACAGCTGGGGTGACGGACGCTACACGGCAAACAGTTAGGACATTCACACTGGTTAGCCCTGTAATCACCCGGTAAAAACACAACCAATATCAGAAGTGGTCGGAGCGAGATGACAATACGTTGACATTGATATTGAATACCGAGATATACACTACATAAGTAAAATTATATCTGCTATTTGGTTTAGAGTTATCGCTCTTATTATTTTTGTTTTTAATAATTGATAACCTGGCATTAACACAAAACATATCAGTAGTTCTTGGATGGAGATGACATGCTAAGATTTGTGACTAGTTTCTACCACAATTTCAATTATCTTTATATCATAAAATTAAGAATTTGTTCCATTTTCGGAAAAGAGACGGCTTTATATGTCTGCTTGGAAGCCACTGCGATATTTAAACTTTTGTCCTTTACTCTGGCACTCTTGTTCCATGAAGAAAGTCAGAAAGTTAGGCAAGATACAAGATAGAGCTTTAGGGTTTTTACAAAATGATCACAACTCATCGTTCAGGCACTTACTTAGTATGACAAACAGCGATAGTTTACATGTAGGTCGCCTGAAGGATATGGGTTGTGAGGTTTTGAAAATTATAAACAAAAAGGTCTACTGAGTATTTGCACAATCTTGCAAAGATTAAGATGTCTAGTCGTGACTTCAGGGAAGAAAATACTATAGAGGTGCCCAGGGTCAACACTGTGAAGTAAGGACAAAAATCCTTTGCGTTTGAGGCCGCTCTGGTGTGGAACAGTCTCCTTAATGACTTCCGAAAAGTTGATATATTCATAGAATTCAAGAGGCAGGTCCTTTCCTGGGATAGCCCCATATGTCTTTGCAATATCTGTTAAGTGTGCTACTTTTAATTTTGCCCTGGTTACCTCTGCTACCCGACATTTTGAATTGTTTATACATGTACTATTGTTGTTGTATCTCGTTTCGTATATTAAACTATTCTATATTTTTGCAGCGTTGTATTCTTATTTTAATTCCATACATTTCTAAAATATATTTATTACAGAATTTGACAAACTTCGTTAATTGATTTCAGTATCATGTGTTAATTTCACACTATATTAGTGTATGTTCTATCAATTTTTACTCTTTGCTATATTATCATTGTATATATCTTGATAGTGCTTTGATCCTAAGTAATTTTTGTGTGATATACAACTATTCACTATTAACTATGTCTTTTATTAACTTACATTGAATACTACTACAAAAGTGTCATGTCCAAGGGGCCTTTGTAGGAAGGGGATAACCAATCACTTAGAAACCTCGGATATGATGCTTTTTTTCTGTGACAATTATTATTGATTTTATTAATATTTAAACTCCTTTCATAATAATGAATATGTGATTATCTCCCTTTCCTTGTGATACAACGTATTAATGTTATTTTACATATGTTTGTCGCATTTATAATATTAGCTTTCAAGAGCTTATCTCTTTGTTTACATATATGCAACTTTAGATAAAGTTTCCTGTAACTTGTATCGTGTGCAAAGGAAATTTTAAATTTGAAGAATTCAAAAGATCTTTTTGATTAGACTCGAAATTCTTTATTTTATCAGTTCGCTTGTCCATTTACACAACCATACCTCATGCTAAACTGAAGTAGCGTCTGCCATCTTTTATCGTGACATATTTCATTTCCAAGAAAGACCAACTGCGATATAAATATATTAGTGTGAATTATTTTGGAGTATATTTTGTGAAAACACAGCAAAGACCAAAATGAAACGAACTTTGGATGAAATGGTTAGAATGATTGAGTTCCTGGTTGACAATATCTTTGTTGACTTCCGGTTAACAAACGTTGTCCCTCTTCTGGCCGATTTGTTTTTGTTTTCATATGGAACTGAATTTATTGATGAGCTTATCAGGGCTTATAACAAAAACCTAGTCAATGTTTGGACTTTCCATTCCGATATAGAAGAACAAGAAATGAATGACCACGTCGATCGTTATATCCTCCTGCGTACGAAATCAAGGACTACATGGTACAGGCTTTTCACCGTCAGTCGCATGCCCCTATCGATGTTGCTTACAACAATACAAACGGATGGTTTAATGTTAATTGTAGGATAAAGATAATCTTGAAACCTGAGAAGAAATATTCATTAATGTCTTGCAAAATATTTGATAATAAGTGTACATTGACGATTTCCTAGATAATGAATCAAGCTGTTAATAATTATTATGAGTCAATATTTTCGGTATATATTAATGATATATAAATAAAAATACTAATAATAAAAATACGTTTAGAAGCTCGAATATTTACACAACATAACACTAATTTCAATAACATAGGGTAAAAAAGATGCCTCTACATATTTACAATTATGTGAAGTACACAATCCATGACGCCGCGCATGGAATGACCTAATTAACACAAGGTTATAGTCGATTTCCTGATTTCTGTAACATTTTAATTATATGTACTTTTATCGTTTAACACTAGTTTGACGTCATAATCACTAGAAGTGCGACGCAATTATCTAATGAGTGAGGAAATACTGATATAGCAGGGACATGTTAACGCAACTGTACCGATAACACTGTACGGATAGATTGTTAACGTTATTTTAATGACATCCAAATAATCAAATAACCACGGTTTAGTCTAGTATACTTATAAGTCATGTTTCCCTAAGTAATACCAATGCTTTTAATATATTTCTTTGCAGTGTTTCCTTAGCTAAACTACCATTGGAACTGGGTCTGTGTTACATAAGCGTTTATCACATGATGGACTGTGTTACTTAGTGAATATACCCATGTCATATTTTTTTGCGTATTAACCCATGTTATAAGACCTATCAGCCCTGTGATTGGTTGAAAGTTTCAATTGTTACAATTGTGACGTCACGCCTAGGACAAAATCATGACGTCACATACTTACGCACTGGAGTCAAAATGGCGGATTTGTACATTTCATAGTTGCATTAAAATTGTCGTTTTACACGAATAAATGTCACAAATCTTGATTATGTGATAAAAATGATCGTTTTCATTTCATACGAAATTTATGAAACTCGTCACAAATTTTTAAAATTAGCCGAAAAATTCCACGACTCATTTAATAAATCTCATATGAAATGGAAACACATGTAAGATCCTGTATTTATGTCCAGTATGAAGCTATTTGATAATTTATGTAATTACTAATTACATATTAGTCATATTTGTAATTGTATACTTATAAGCATACCATTCAAAGTATGTTGCACTGAGACTTGTAATCAAAAGTGTTTCTATTGCTTTTTGTTTTTCTCAAAACTACCATTTTAATTGTATTTTGCTAGAGCGTGCTTATTTGTCTATGAATATAAAATAGAAACAAACAGATAAAGACATAAAGAAAGGGGTTAATATCTGGTTTCAGAAAGCTGACCATTCGCCAACATCTGTATTGTAAGGGGTAGGTACATAGTGAGTTCGAAGTCTCGCCTTCTATCACTTAGTCATATACCAGTCATGTCATCGAAATCCAACCATGACGATATCTATGCTGGGGTTTGGTACATAGTGAGGACAAAGTCTAACGTTTTGTTGCGTAGTCTGACCTTACTCAATAAATAGTTCAGGTAAGAACGATACTTTTCTGCTATGACAAGCGAAATATTTAGAGATGACCACCCTTGTTTGAGACTTTAAGGGAGGAGAAAATGCTCCAGGTATGAAGCAGACACACACCTATTGATATAGCACCTCACGTGTGTCCACAATAACATATCTAAAATACCTGTCATCCCGGGGTTGTCCGGCAGACTGCTCCATTCATGTTTGATCGTATTATATCTCGTCTACAACGATAAAGCACGTGGGCAAGGGTGGGCGACAGTGGTCAGCAAATTATTTCAAAATGGAGTCATCATCACGTCTGTGGGATGATGATTATGTATATAAGGGAGGTTTGGGCAGACCTAGAATCAGAAATAAACCCAGAGTTTAGGAAACGACTCGGAGAAGGAACTGACATAGTTGTCAGAATGAATGTGGTTGTTTTATTATCAGCTCTCGCTGTCGTCTCAGCTTTTGAAATGAACAAAGAGTGGGAAGGTACCATCGGTGTAGAGTGGAAAGAAGACCCGGCAGATTGTTCCGTGTTCTATCTGTGGTACAATGGACGGCGAACTAAATACTCATGTCCCGGAACCATGGTTACAGACCCAATCAGCAGGGCTTGTGTGCCGAAAGGGTCTAAGCTAGACAAATGTGAGTAGATCTTTCTGTTGATATTTTTGATTGAGATACATCAACAGTTAAAATTATTTTATTAAGTCCAAACAAAATAATTTTATACTGTGAAACGTTTATAGTCAGTAAGTCTTTGGCCAGTTTTTCTGTGAATTAATTTTTTGTTATATTTTTGTTTTACTACAAAATTTCAAATGAATAAAACAATAGGGGCACATATATGTTTAATAATATATTTATCATAGATATTTCATATAATTTCAGGCTCAGAAAAGAACACGCCAGGTATCCCATGTAACGCGGCCTTGAAGGAGTCCTGCGCTAAATACACGAACTGCCCAGTTCCGAGTGAGATGGGGATGCCCGTCATACCGGAAGTACAGGAGTGTCCCTACCCTCTACTGTACGACGAGGACAGTAAGGGCTGTGCTTACCCAGACACAGTCAAATGTGGGGACAGAATCGAACCCAAGGATCCATGTTAGTATACATTAATATCATACAATCTGGTTAGCTGGTTATTCTGATGCGGTCGAACACAATTACATGTTTGATGTATAGTATTTGTCATTACACTGGTTGTGACGTCACAAACATCTATGCTAACAAAACTATAACGCCGTGAATTTACGAAGGAAAATACAAATCGCTTTTGTATGATGTTTTTCATTCTTATTTTTGTAACAAAATGTATTATCTTAAATAGGTAATCATTGATGAAATTCATTTTGATTAGAATCGTCAATGATACATTTATATACACAGGAGTATGGGCCCCTTTACGTTTGCCCGATGATTTTTATTTTATTTTATGAAAAAGTAATACACTTATTTCATAAATCCTGATTCTAACTGAATGATTACATAATACAAAAGCATTCATATTTATATTTTTAAGTTAGTACGCTCATTATTAAACACAATACTAATCGGAGTAATAATTCCAAACTAAAAAGCAGATTTAATTTTACTTAATTAATATATAAATCCGAGTATTCAATATCAATGTCAGCGTATTGTCATCTCGCTCCAACCACTACTTATATTTGTTGTGTTTTACCAGGTGATTACAGGGCTAATCAGTGTGAAGGTCCTAACTGTGTGCCGTGTAGCGTCCGTCACCCCAGCTGTTCCGGACGACCAGACGGACTTAACGTGTGGGCCGGGAGAGAGAAGACCCCTTACTTTGTTGTCTGTCGAGGCGAGCGCGTGGTGCACCAGGGTCTGTGTCCTCAGGGGGACAAGGGGCGGATGTTCGACCCTGAAATATCAGGCTGTGTCGATATCGATGTATGAAATGAAATATATAATAATTGTATGTAAATTTTGCTTTATTCGCCTGAGATTACATGTGATATTTTACCGATATATATCTTTTATAATAAAAGTTACTGATATTCTTTTCGTGTTTTCGATTTTGTTCTTGTCATGAACATGAAATGGGTTTCCGACAGTTGTGTCCTGCTGAGACACAAACAGTGTGTAGAGGGGAGATGGATCCATACCCCGGTTACTGGGCAGGAGAACATGTATAACGAGAACACAAACAGTGCGATGATGATACAGCATTAGGCCAGAGCCTGTATCATCCTTCGTTAATACCCACAGAGTACTTCCCCATTACGAGTTCAAGGTCTGTCTCCCGAAACAACACCAGAATAAGTGTAAGTGGACTGTTAATTTGTTTACGGTTACACCTAGTCTGACAATACCACTTTACATTGAACGGGTGGACATATCTGAGGTGTACATCTTATTACCATAGGTAGTAGGCCGTTACTAATATCGAAAGTAAGTTTGGACGGTTTTGTACAAATGGGAGTGAAATAACGTGATTAATTGATTTTATGTTGTAATTGTATTTCATTATGATACACGTGCAGCTTACACAACATAGATTACCTGACAATAATGATTGTTTCCTGGTAGATGAGGATTTCCACCTGAGATTCAGTGTATATCATTTACAATAAGAGGCTATAACTGTAGGCTGTGTCGCACTGCTAATTTAATTCACACCTTTATCAATTGATAGGTGATAGCTCATGTTAAGACGTGGCTTATATAGCCTTAAACATATTACGTAGATAATCACAGGTTACACACGTGCTGACAGATCTATTCACTGACAAAGGATGCAATTCTAATTGTGGTACATAAATAAAGCACATGTTTCAGATGTTGTTCCAGGATGGTTGAATTTTGTCAAACTTTGCATTATGTATATAGTGAACCAAACAGTATAACACATACCTCTGATACATAGATCGTACATGTATGTAGTCAGGTATAAGTGTAAATCCACGATAGTCAGGCAGGGATAGAGAGGCTAGAAAAAATGGTGTACCTGATTTAGAAATATAAATAAATACCCCATTTTAAAACTAAACAGCAGCTGAGTTTTAATCGAATGCGACTTATGAACACACATGTGTATTTTGTGCAGATGTAAACCTTTTTTATACTGAGTCTATTGTTCTCGTTTTTTTACCCTTCGGCGGCTCTATATAGTTACACGCTTACCTTCATGCCGTTACTTACCAGTTTGTGTATTTTTTTCATTTCTTTTGCAAGTCAGATTCCAAATAACAGGACCGGATTTTATATCTATTTCAATGCATAATGATGTGCAAGCTACACTTGTGTTCATATAAAGCAATTAATCTATTGAAACTATCTGTATTCAATTATTTGAAAGATAGTATTAAGAGTTTATCATTAATTATATAGATATATTTATAAAACATAGCATCGCATAATGTCCAACCAAACGTCGAGTCCCCCATACCGAAGCAATCTAACATTACGATATTGATGTGGGGCAGAGTAGTGGTGTAGCAAGAAAGGGAATGTTGACAATTGGAAAATAAACATCGTCATGATTTTCCTTACCATTCCTAATAGTCATGTTGTAATTAAATAAACGAAACAAATATGTCTTGGTTTTTTTAGACGGCACATTGTCGAATATATTAAAGTGATATTTAAGGACTTGGTAGGGAAGTATTACTAGGATTAATACACTATTCAATAAAATCAGTCACATATGAAAACACAAGCAAGTTAGCCCAGAAAAGGGGCAGAGCTTGTTCCCAAAGGAGAGCCTGATGGAAGATCTTGCCATCGAACTAAAAAAACATAATTCGAACTAAAAATCCCCGATAAGACTAGGGCAAAATATGAACAATTGAAATACATGGATACTCTTTAACAAGTACAAGGAAAATAGAACCAGGTGAACCGAAAGGGTAAGCGTTGTCTGCTTTATTGATGACATCCACCGTATAAATCAAGGTGATATCCAGGTAATATCACGTCTTCAGAGCAGGGTATACGCGCAGTTATAACAAAAACAAGGCACTGTAGTGAGCATAATCAAACACATCGACCTACATATCGCACAAACACATCGACCTACATATCGCACAAACACATCGATCTACATATCGCACAAACACATCGACCTTCATATCGCACAAACAAATAGCATATTTCCTCTGACATCATGATGGTGACTACAACACTGGTCATACATGTAGTCTTTATCTACTTGTATTGATGGAAACCCTGTTGTATGTTTGTCCGCCAGCAGTCGACATCTATCACGGAAATCACAATGTTCGGAGCAAGCTCCTGAATACCGTATACACTGCGACATGTTAACGCTATATCAAGGGGAAATGTCGATCTTTCTATCACGAGAGACAAAATTCAAAATCGGAAAAAAACCTTCACGTGTATCGTACAGCTTAGTTGTAAGCCGTCCCTGTTGGTCACGGTGGAATAATGATCTTGTATCGGGCAAACGTAAAGGGGCCTATAGAGGCCTTGGTTTCACGTAAAAGAGGATATACACAATCGGTCAGGTGTCTGTTTCAGTCCTCATGCAATCTTGATTAAAGTCGATCTCGTATAAAAAAAAAAACACCATAAAAACACAGTTATTCCCACAGACATACCAACAGTCGTTTGCTGCAATCTCATATGAAAACAAAATCAGTTTGTTTCCACAAAAAATACGAGCAGTCGTTTGCTGTCAAGTCTTACTGCCTATCTTAACAAATATATTGCCAACCAGGAAATCAGTTATTCCCGTGCGTCCATCCTTTATATAGTCATCTTTGCATTATGCTGGAAAATAGTATACAATCCTACATTCATATTCACCGTCGCCAGTTTTTGGAAACAATATTTCATATTAAGATAACGAAGGTGTTCTGTCAGTTTGTATGAGGGATGGTAGAGAAAAGAATTTTAAAGTCAGCTGTTTTAACACTATTCGGGAGAGGATACTTAAATCTGATCAAAAAAATAATAATGAGCCTTTAAATTAATTCAAATCAAGTTTTCATTAATTCCACTGCTGATGTATAGAGAATCACAATACGAATGTAACCGTGATTTAGTGGTCCACACCAGGCAGGTCAGTGTCACTTTAGTTATATGGAAAGATTAAAATACAGAAGAATGATAAGCTTGTATTTTGTTCTTCTAAAATTAGAAAATGTTTAGGTAGAGTTTCCTTGGCTATCAAGCAAGCCATTTTGTAAGCAGTATAAGTAATAGTGTAATAGCGTTGTAGATAAGTTTCAAATTATTCATTGTTTTTTTCTCTCTGCCAACAAACACAAGCGTATCATTAATTTTGTTTCACAAACACAGTTTATAAGTTTTAATAAACCATTTTAGATTTAACCGTTACGAATTAAATTTAGGTTGACACCACACCTGATGTTTGCTTGTTTAACAATACATTTTAAATTGTGTGGCAATGATTCACGCCTTTGTTTATTGTGAGAGAATCGATCACTACATTACCTGTGTCAATACATTAACACGTAAACAACGGAGCCGACCATTGTTAGGAAACCGATCACTTCATTACCTGTGTCAATACATTAACACGTAAACAACAGAGCCGACCATTGTTAGGAAACCGATCACTACGTTACCTGTTTCAATACATAAACACGTAAACAACAGAGCCGATCATTGTTAGGTAATCGATCACTACATTACCTGTGTCAACACATTAACACGTAAACAACGGAGCCGACCATTGTTAGGAAACCGATCACTACATTACCTGTGTCAATACATTAACACGTAAACAACGGAGCCGACCATTGTTAGGGAACCGATCACTACATTACCTGTGTCAATACATTAACACGTAAACAACAGAGCCGACCATTGTTAGGAAACCGATCACTACATTACCTGTGTCAATACATAAACACGTAAGCAACAGAGCCGACATATTTGATCGATCGATTCGCTTGGTATATCATTAATTATATTGCCTGCTGTTATACGTATTAGTATGACCTCAATATTGGATTGAAAAAACTGGAAACAGCTCATCTTTTCGTCCATCCAAAAACATAATTTTCTATTAGTCTTCTTTAAATCTACAGGACAGTTTTCAAATTAACGTTGTATATGTCCTAGTTCACCATGCACTTTTGCGCTTTCCTTTTCTTTCCTCATTTAACCATCAACTCTTAAAACTTTATGCCAAATTAACAGGTGAAATTTAATAAGTAATGTATACGTCCGTATACTGAATGTCAAATCCAAAATGATTTATTACGTTCGTATTCATAATGTCGCATTCAAACTTGTAACACAAGTCGTTAATTATGTCGTTATACATAATGTCAAATCAAAAAGGTGTTTAATTTCAACGGAAACAAGAAAAACAAAAAATTGATATTTTATTATCAAATTTTATTTGTGAAAATATAAGTTGTAATCTCAAAAGAATATAATGAATGGCACACTTCAGTATAATCTCATCGAAAAACATCTATATATGTACATATATTTATTAAATATTTCAATCTATATATCCACACATCCTGATATTTCAGGGTCGAATAATCGCCCCTTATCCCCATGAGGACACAGACCCTGGTATACCACACGCTCGCCTCGACAGACAACAAAGTAAGGGGTCTTCTCTCTACCGGCCCACACGTTAAGTCCGTCTGGTCGTCCGGTACAGCTAGGGTGACGGACGCTACACGGCACACAGTTAGGACCGTCACACTGGTTAGCCATGTAATCACCTGGTAAAAACACAACCAATATAAGAAGAGTGGTCGTAGCGAGATGACAATACGTTTACTTTGATATTGAATACTCGGATATATACTAATTAAGTAAAATGCTATCTGCTATTTAGTTTAGAGTTATCGCTCTTATTACAAAATGTATTTTTGTTTTTCATAATTGATAACCTGGCATTAACACAAAACATATCAGTAGTATTTGAAGGGAGATGACATGCTAAAGTTTGTGACTAGTTTCTACCACAGTTTTAATTATCATTATATCATAAAATTAATATTTTGTTCCATTTTTGGAAAAGAGACGGCTTTATGTATCTGCTTGGAAGCCACTGCGATATTTCAAAAGTGCCCTAATTTAACAAGTACACAGATTATTATCTATACAACTAATTTTACATATTTTAGTAATTCTTTTTAGAGAAGATAAAACGGTTAAATGGCATACATTGTATATCGTTTAGATAGTTTTATTAAATGTAAATGCATCTTGGGGGAATCTTGACGACGCCAAGTTAAGATTTAAAAACAATATTTAAACACTGGTAACACTTTTTATGAAAAGAAAAAGAAAAAAAAAAGTTTTTATATTGGCTTCCGTTTTTAAATCAAACCGTAACCGTCGGTATTTTTATCTTTCGTCAATAATTTATGACATCATAGAATTGATACTTGTGATGACATACCAGGTGTTATTGCACGTGAAATACCCTTGAAACATCACGCGATGTGATTGTGTTATTACGCTTTAATATGATATAAATATAAAAAAACGTCCAAGTACACGCATACATTTATCTTGACGTATGCCGTTTCTACACTTACATGGATCCTTGGGTTCGATCCTGTCCCCACATTTGACGGTGTCCGGGTAAGCACAGCGCTTACTGTCCTCGTCGTACAGTAGAGGGTAGGGACACTCTTGTACTTCCGGTATGAAGGGCATCCCCATTTCCCTCGGAACTGGGCAGTTCGTGTATTTGGCACAGGACTCCTGCAAAGCCGCGTTACATGGGAGAACTGGCATGTTTTGTTTGGAGCCTAAAAGTATGCGAAATATCTATGTTAAAGTCAATTGTAATCAAATAAATACGTAATGTTGTTTTTCTATCTATTTGATTTTTTGTCTTAAAACAAACACATCATGCTTTATGAATTACAAATGTATGTAAAAAACTGACTGATTACCGTGATGTTGTTGCGGAAAAATAAGCAAATAACTTATACAATCGTTTATACGTTTTATAGTAACACAGATATTTGTTTATCAAAATATATCAGTGAATACGTAAAAAAAAATGGATTTATATTATTGCTTAACATTGCTAAATAATCTAGTCTTCATTCATTGTAATGGTATTCATTACCCAATTTAAACTATATTACATGATCATTATCATGTCAATAATAAGAAGATCAAAATGAAATACTTACACTTGTCGAAGGGCGATCCTCTGGGAACACATGCTTCACTGTCAGGGTCTGTAACCATGTTTTCAGGACAAACGTATTTAGTTCTCCGTCCGTTGTAACACAAATAAAAAACGGAACAATCTGCAGGGTCTTCTTTCCACCCGACACCGGTCATATCCTCACACTCCTTACTTACATCGAGCGCTGATGCGATGGCAAGAATTGACACCAGAACAAGTCCTTTCATTGTGACGTTTGTATATGGAACTGTACCAGTGTTTGGTGTATGTCTGGGAAATATCAATTGTATGCTCCGTAGTTTAATGCATCCGAGTATATATACTTTACTCTAACCTTCCCAAATTAAGGATGATACTATGATATACCATGGTAATCATTTTGCCTGTGACCGGAAATGACGAAGTAGATCGTCTCGATGACGGGTCACCCACACCATCACTATCATCACCTTACATAAATTCTTGCTTAATGTATAACCACGTCACACCTTCGAAATACTTAGCATTTTTTCTCTTGGTCAAATGTCCACTACTGGAGTGGCGAATTCTGCACCGTTTCCGGTCACATGACAGATGTTGGTCACATGACCGGGGAGTGCTGCGGCCTCTGTAGACTTTGCACTGTGTTTTCTCACCCTGGGTACCACCGTGCCAGGCTTGTACGTCCGATTATGAATATCATGTATTCTAGACACAGAGCACGTGACTGTTTGTGTATGGTGGTCATGGATTGCTTTGTATCCAAGATTCTGTGGGCGTTCTATGTTATGTTGAGCTATATTTAGAAGTTAGCATGGGTCTCCTCGTTTGTTTTGCTTTGAAAGCCGTAGGCGGTTAATCAAATGTGCATCTAAAAAATATAAAAACAAAGCGAAAGATTGATAAAATAACAAAAATATTTATTAATGAATATTAAAGCACTTCTTTTCAAGTGGATTTGAATCCGATGATTTTTAAAAAATTAAAGTAACAGATAATTTTCATCACCATTAAATTAAGGAATGTTGTAGTACAAACAGTGACGTAACTCTCACATTAACATATTAACCTTATTGACGAGGATCTGGTAATCGTGATCAAAAGGGGTACAACATGATAACTGTTTGTACAGTTTATTTCGGAACCTTTGTCACCGTCTCCGACAAGGAGATTAGATGCTTCTGGTGTCACAAACACATGCAATACCAGCACCACGATTTCCCGACGTGACGTCATCCTGACGTTTGTAGTACTTGTTTGTGAGGTCAGCTTACAGGAGCGGTCAGTAGGGTATATAACGGGCTACATCTCATGGACCCTGGGTACAAACAACTAAGGCGTAGAGACTTTACGACTTCTAAGACTAAATAGCATTACGGAAACATTATTTCAAAAACATATAATAACACAATAACAACTTAAAGTGTATCAAAGTAAGATGGAGAATTTGATTGTGTTGGTGATGGGTGCGATCGTTCTCACAGAAGCTCGACAGATATGTGACGGTAATGTGGGAGTCCAGTGGAGGGGGGATCCTAAGGACTGCTCTGTATTCTACATGTGTGTGGGGGACGTCATGTCACAGTTCCGCTGTTCAAAGGGCACGGTGGTCGACGTGTACAGCAAACGGTGTGTGAAGGAGGGATCCGCCCAGGATAGATGTACATGTAAGTCTGTAATCAAATAAGTATCATAGTTACATAATAGTCTTATAGGGCATAACTAAACAGTGAACATTACTATCGTCTTGTTTCTTTACCATCATCGTTATTTATTTATTAGTCTGGAACAGGACAGTACGTTGCTACACGATATTATATCTGAGTCAAAGACTGTGGACGTTACACACGAAGTTAATATATTTTCACCTTTTCTAGTTGAGATTTGTTTGGAAAATATTTACGTTGAACAAACTCGATTGCTACTGAACCAGACGTGTTTTGGTAAACAGTAGGAACGCAATAGGAGAGTCGAAATTGTCTGGCCATGTTTGATGACAATGGGGATGTTATTTTGTCAAACAATTATCTAATATGGTCAAACATCGCTAATGGTAATTTTATTAAGTTTATATAAAGACGTATGTCTTGTTATAATTGGTTACTGTGGTGATGTGAGTTAACTTAACGAAATGACCCTCACTATGACATACAGCAAGTGCATTACACGTACATACAATATTATGATTTAGTATGGTTTTATTGGATTTGGCGTCCGTTTAACAGCTAAGGTCATTACTACAACCCTGAAATACTATGCCGAGGGCATTACTCTGACTATATCAAGCGGTCACATCGTACCGACTGACAACCAGGTTTTGCGATTACCCTAAGTGCTGAACGTTAAGCTTTGAATTAACTACCATATTAAGGACTTGGGCGAACGTTCAATATTAAAGCCAAATATAAGGTATTGCCTAGCAGAGCACTAGGGAACACAAATGTTGTTATGAAGTAGGAAGATAACGTTAAGATTCCAATTGTTGCAAAGAGGGCGGCAGATTTATTTAAAGGTCTGTTGAATTGAAATGTATATATACATAAATGCATGCTGGATTAAAACTTATGTCACATTTTCGTTAGTGTTGTCCGTTCAATTCTAGTTTGTTTTCTTGTTCTTGTTTCCTAAATACGTACAAAATACGTTTGTACCATGTAAGATTGTTTTTTTACATTCTTTTGTTTTGGATGATTGTTCTGTAGATGTCACTCAAAACATTAGCACGTGCCAGGGCGGTCAGACGAACCTAGGTGTGATGAGTTCCTGCGCTAAGTACATAGACTGTATAACGTCCCGAAGGACCGGGATCGTCACAGAGAGGGAGTGTTTATATCCTCAGCTGTACGACCAGGTCAGCGGGGAGTGTCGTCAACCGGAAACCGTCATCTGTGGTGACAGACCGGAACCCAAGGAACCATGTAAGTGTTTTACAACTCTTTCCTGGTGTTTTATGCTTCAAACGTAATTATTATACACTGTATCTTCTTTTTTATTGATTTTATTCTCCATATAATATATTGTTGTTCATTGAAGGCTGTCATAAAACCTATGTCGATTTAAGTTTACAGTGCCTATTTAACTGCTTAAAGTGCTATTACAGATTGTAATTGTCTAAAACTTGTGTTTATCAAACTTACTTCGAAAACCAGCGTATTCATCGAAAATAAAATTATAAAACTTGTGTTTATTTTAACGTACTACTGAATCTTGTTTTTATAAGATAAAGTCAACAAATACTCATATGAATCTAAAATTTCTATTAGAACATGTATTTAGCAGAACTAAAAATGTCTTCTAAAAATTATCTATTACAAAGTTTTTTAAAATTTACTACTGAAACTTATATTCATAGAAAAGTTTATCGAATATGTGGAACATAATGAAAAAAAATCCAAAACTTCATAAAGTTTGTACGTTTACAAAAACTCCACTAAAAGCTGTGTTTCTATAAAGTATTACTACCCTTTATCTATCAAATACTTGATTAACCTTGTGTTTATATCAGAGTACTATGTAACTTGTGTTTTTCTCAAAGAACTGTTAAAAGTCT
Organism: Mizuhopecten yessoensis; assembly: GCF_002113885.1. Lineage (NCBI taxonomy): Eukaryota > Metazoa > Mollusca > Bivalvia > Pectinida > Pectinidae > Mizuhopecten > Mizuhopecten yessoensis. Next base: position 351,187 of record NW_018408516.1, read on the forward strand.
GAATTTTCATCTGCAAAATAATAATCCCTTATTGGTCAAATTTCAGATACAAGATATATCATATAACATTCCGTATAAGAATAATATTCACTTAATGATAAACATCGATTTAACAAAAGGTGTCAAAAGATATTTTTTTGTAAAACAAAAGTTTTCCTCTGTGTTACAGGTGACTATGATGCCAATAAATGTAAGACAGCCCACTGCATCCCCTGTCGTCTGCGCATGCCCAGCTGTCAAGGATATCCGGATGGGCCAAACGTCTGGTCTGGAAGGGAACGATCTCCATATTATGTTGTCTGCAAAAACGATCGAGTTATTTTCCAGAACAAATGTTCTGGAGGAAAACCCCAACGGTTTGATCCGGTGTTAAAGAAATGTGTTGAATATACTCCAATTATTGTGTAAAAGTTTATTGTTGTAAATGAACATTATTACTTTGAGATTGTTTGCAGTAGTATTTGTTTTTGTTCCTTGTATGTTTTCTAGAATGCTTTATTATAATAAACTGAATTGTTATTGTTCAAAAGTTTTATTCTTGTCTATTACAAACAAAATCCAGTAATACTGTTTCAGATGCTAACGATGTAATGGAAAACCCTTAGGGAATATGCTATTGTGGATGTGTGTAAATAAAACTCGTGACGCTGAGGATATCAGGTTTAAATGTACTACGTGTACGTATATTTAAAAGTCAATAAATGACCTAATGGCACTCGCATTTAAAATAACATACGGCTTTAATGGTTAAAGGAGCGCTGTGCAATTAATAGTTTTATGAGCGTGTTAGAATATCACTTTCTTCTATCAAAATGTCTGACGATTTGAATCTACTCTACCATACCTCATACCAAACAGGAAAAATATTATTATTATTATCAATGCTTAACGGCCCATCAACACAGGATAGGTCATTAGGGCCAACAAATGGCCGACAAAAACAAGGGCTAAATCCAATTTTAAAGGTATGAAAAAGGAGAAAGAACACAAGAGGAAGAAAAGAAAAAAGAAAGGACAAAAACAAAATCTACACTATCTACATGGGACTCTGACGATTTACCACAGCCCGACCAATCCAGAGGCGGCCATCTGTATTCCAAACATCCAGGAAGGAATGCACAACGGTGCAAACCTAGCATTTGCGTCCCGGCCAAAGGACGTTATTATGACAGTTTCTTTTTCAAGAAATGTAAACGGCGATATATATGGTTAATATGTTATCTTATTTTGTGAAAAGCAGAACACAGGTCGGAAAGAATTCTATTGAGGATGACATTATGAAAGTAACCGAGTTCCTGGTTTACCATGTTTATAAAGACCTCCGTATATTTATAGTTTGCCCTAGGTTAATCGATTTCGAGTTCTAATTACAGATTACAGTTTTATTAACACCGCGGTACTCCCTTTTCTTAAAACAAATAAAGGTGTGTTTAATAGTTGACGAACGAAATGTTATAATTAAATAATTCGTGTAATAATTTAAACCATCATCACAAACATTTATCTAAACTAAGTCAAAGCATTATATTCATCGATGAAGGAATCAAATAACGAATATCGACAGTGTAAACAACAAAAAAACATTATAGATTGAAATTCTACTTCTGATGATGTTAACATTGCTAAATAAAACATCGGTAGGCAAAAATAAATACTGCGTTGCTATGCATTTTATGTCTAAACAACAGTACAACATGAACTATTGATCCATGTAAAGAGTTTGATTTTTTCTTTATTTTGTGAACATTTTAAAAGAACATATGCGTTGATTTTCTATTTCATGTATTGAAATAAAGATGATGACAGAATAACAGACCGTCTGGCTAGCATCACAGAGGATTGTAAATACACTTTTGTGATTTTGTTCTTCCAGTTTGTGAATGATGGCATGCACACCTTTGCCGTATTACCATAGTAATGTATAGTGTCAAATCTGTTATTCATAACGTATTACATATGTATGATATGGACACGATTGATGTTCATGTATACTGTTGAATCACATATACTTTCTCTCCTAGCTTGTCCTGGTGATACCGAACAGACCTGCCGACCCAGGACTACTAGGTAATTTTAGAATGTCAGTGTTATATATAAATACAATTGTCAGTCTAAACACATCCCCTCTGACTTCATTAAAAAGACATCGTCGTGTCACATGTCCATTTGTCAATACACCATGCATAACCCAACAACAACTCAACCTTGACGGTTTCCTCTTAACTACATTTATTACTTTGTGTTACACTTAATACGTTTATATTTCGCGGAGAATATACTGAAATGTTGTATTAGTTTAAAAAATAAGTGACATAACAATCCGCGACTGACATACACTATTGACCCTGTGATAGAGTGACTTAGGACTGTTGACTTGTATGCCTGTTACGCGAATTTTAAACTCTTGATTTCTTTTAACAGTTGTTTTGTTGACAATACGTTAATAGGTCGTTCAGTTATTTTGTTTAAATGCTAAATGAATTGTAAATAGTACCCAATATTTTATTCTAATGCATATAAAATGTTGTATAAACATAACGTTATCTTCTGTACGCTATTTTTTATTTCAACATTATTCCTACTTTTGTTTGCTGACAAATTGTTCTGTTAAAATCACCATATATTCTGTGCGCTGATAAACTGTTTTGTTAAAATTACTGCATCTTCTGTACGCTAATAAATTGTTTTGTTAAAATTACTGCGTCTTCTGTACGGTGATAAACTGTTTTATTACAATCACTATATATTATGTACGCTTATGTATTTGTCTGTCTGTCTGTTGTTCGCCAATTAGTTGTTTTAATTTCCCTATGGTTCAATGTGAAAATGAAGTGTCTGTCTTAGAACATTGTTGACCTATATACTTTACAGGATAGAACAGACGAGAGTATGAGTGATTAACAATTACGAAGTCGTTTTCCACCTCCAGTTTTATTCGTAAGGGTTGTTGTCTAATGTTTTGACACTGTTTCTGTCTCTTATCATCTGTACAATAATTGGTTGTAAACTTAACACTGTCTGTTATTTAATGTAAGACTCCAGTCTCACGATCAAAGACTTGCTCACTCTGACTCAGATCAGCTGTGACCTAAGTCACTGTGACTCAGATCAGTTGTGACCTGAGTACTTGCCTTGATTTGACTAGCAAACATTTGATAGGTGCCACATGTGGTGTATATTTTTTTTAAACCCGGTGTTGCTTCCGGTTTTTTAAGTGGTACCGCCAATGAGATTTGGGTGATGGATCAACGTTCTGCTTTTGTATTGGGTACAAGATACTTTACATTCTAAAACAACAATACAAATAATATCCGTTATTTATTATTAAAAGGTTTCGATGTTGATTTTAATTGGAACATTTGGCACACGAAACAACTTCAATACCAATTTGAAAAAAACAACATAAATTAATCCCTTTTGAATACCCTATTTTGACAAAGAAATCCTGGTTGAGTCTTATGGGAACTTGTAGACATCCTTAGACTGGAGACAGGTGTGGATGACGGGGTCGAACACGAACTTGTATCCAGCATTGGGAGACATACATTCCCCATGGAATACAACACGTTGATCTTTGCACACCAAAAAGTGTGGTGATTTTTCGCGGTTTTTCCAGGGGTGAATTCCGTTCGGGAGTTTCTTGCATGTTCCGAAGCGCAAGATGCATGGAAGGCAGGAAATAGTTCTACATTGGTTGGCAATGTATTCACCTGTGAAAGACAAAAGTAAACAATAAAACTGGTGATAATTTATCTCATTTCTTAAAATAAACAAATTTTATCTGAGGACATTTCCGGAAGAAAGATGCATGTTGAGGACATGGGAAGTACCGAATATCCAGGGTAAAGACAGGTTGATTCACAGACAGGCGGACAGAAGGTAAGGCACATTTCAAATCCTATTCCAAAGCATCATCGTATGGGTAGTCTAGTGATGGTGAAACCTTTTCTGAATGGATCCAAAAATCTAAAATTAATTTATTTTCAATTTCCAAGTAACTTCCTCTGTGTATAATTGCAGCAAGTGACGTAATGGTATATTGTTTTTAATTGTTCATTATTCTATATTGTATGGTGACGTAATGGTATTTTTATTTTAATGTTCAGTATTCTCTATTGTATAGTGACGTAGTGGTATATTGATTTTTAATTGTTCAGTATTCTCAATTGTATAGTGACGTAATGGTGTATGGATTTAATTGTTCAGTATTCTCTATTGTATAGTGACGTAATGGTATATTGATTTTATTTTTATTTTGATATTGATTTTTAATTGTTCAGTATTCATTTTAATGTTCAGTATTCCTATTGTATGGTGACGTGGTGGTATATTGATTTTTAATTGTTCAGTATTCTATATTGTATGGTGACGTAATGGTATATTGATTTTTAATTGATCAGTATTCTTATTGTATGGTGACGTAGTGGTATATTGATTTTTAATGTTCAGTATTCTATATGGTATGGTGACGAAGTGGTATTTTGATTTGAATTGTTCAGTATTCTATATTGTATGGTGACGTAGTGGTATTTTGATTTTCATTGTTCACTATTCTCTATTGTATGGTGACGTAGTGGTATATTGATTTTTATTGTACAGTATTCTATATGGTATGGTGACGAAGTGGTATTTTAATTTTTAATTGATCAGTATTCTATATGGTATGGTGACGAAGTGGTATTTTGATTTTCATTGTTCAGTATTCTATATCGTATGGTGACGTAATGGTATATTTATGTTTAGTTGTTCAGTATTCTCTATTGTATGGTGACGTAGTGGTATATTGATTTTTATTGTTCAGTATTCTATATTGTATGGTGACGTAGTGGTATCTTGATTTTTATTGTTCAGTATTCTATATTGTATGGTGACGTAGTGGTATATTGATTTTTAATTGTTCAGTATTCTCTATTGTATGGTGACGTAGTGGTATATTTATTTTCATTGTTCAGTATTCTATATTGTATGGTGACGTAGTGGTATATTGATTTTTATTGTACAGTATTCTCTATTGTATGGTGACGTAGTTGTATATTGATTTTTAATTGTTCAGTATTCTCTATTGTATGGTGACGTAGTGGTATATTGATTTTTATTGTTCAGTATTCTATATTGTATGGTGACGAAGTGGTATTTTGATTTTCCTTGTTCAGTATTCTCTATTGTATGGTGACGTAGTGGTATATTGATTTTTAATTGTTCAGTATTCTCTATTGTATGGTGACGTAGTGGTATAATGTTTATAAATGTTCAGTTTTCATATTGTATAGTTACGTAATGGTATATTGATTTTTAATTGTTCAGTATTCTCTATTGTATAGTGACGTAATGGTCTATGGATTTAATTGTTCAGTATTCTCTGTTGTATAGTGACGTAATGGTATACTGAAATTATTTTTATTTTGATATTGATTTTTAATTGTTCAGTATTCATTTTGATTTTCAGTATTCCTATTGTATGGTGACGTGGTTGTATATTGATTTTTAATTGTTCAGTGTTCTCTATTGTATAGTGACGTAATGGTGTATGGATTTAATTGTTCAGTATTCTCTGTTGTATAGTGACGTAATGGTATATTGATATTATTTTTATTTTGATATTGATTTTTAATTGTTCAGTATTCCTATTGTATGGGGACGTGGTGGTATATTGATTTTTAATTGTTCAGTATTCTCTATTGAATGGTCACGTAGTGGTATATTGATTTTTAATTGTTCAGTATTCTCTATTGTATAGTGACGTAATGGTGTATGGATTTAATTGTTCAGTATTCTCTATGGTATGGTGACGTGGTGGTATAATGATTTTTAATTGTTCAGTATTCTCTGTTGTATAGTGACGTAATGGTATATTGATATTATTTTTATTTTGATATTGATTTTTAATTGTTCAGTATTCTCTATTGTATGGTGACGTAGTGGTATATTGATTTTTAATTGTTCAGCATCTCTATTGTATAATGACGTAATGGGGTATTTATTCTTATTTAGCTTCCAAATATGAAAAGCAATAAATACTTAATAAGAACCTGAAGTCAGATATGTCAATAACACAATTTGAAGTAAATTATTCTCCCTCGTGGACAAACAGTTAATATACAGCATAACAACGCTATCACCCCCCCC